>NC_090740.1:28560588-28613088 GCF_036898095.1 Palaemon carinicauda
GGTCAGCTGAAGTAGCCCCAGGAGGTCCTAATGTCTGGTTCAGAAGTATCTCAATTTATTAAAATTATAAGTTAATCCATCATTTGGATAGCCTAGAACCACCACCTCATGCGCAAACCCCTAATAGACCATGTGAGATTGATTCTATCTTCCCTCAATCTCAAAATGGTGCTCTATAATCAAACTAGAGACACGCAAGTCTTTTTTGATACACGCATTGATACCAGTAAACTCTTTAAAGGCTAGTAAGTCATCAAAGTTACCTCTCTTAGCCCTATCTCACCACAGAAAATTTTATCTACACTACTGCATCCCCAAGCCCACTCCCTATTGACGCAGACGTTGCTAACCTTGTACCATCCATTCCACTTGATAATCTAACCTTCCCTCCATGTTTTCAGGAATGGAGATGATCAATATGGAAGTTGTTGCTATATCAGCTATTCAAACGTGTTACTGGCTCAACCATTCGTCTGACCCTTAAGCAATAGAACTCTAACCCAAGACAGTGGAAGACCAAGGTACAGAGTCTATGGCACTACCCAAGACTAGAGAACAATGGTTTGATTTTGGAGTGTCCTCCTAGAAGAGCTGCTTACCATAGTTAGAGAGTCTCTTCTACCCTTACCAAGAGGAAAGTAGCCACTGAACAATTACAGTGCAGTAGTTAACCCCTTGGGTGAAGAATAATTGTTTGGTAATCCCAGTGTTGTCAGGTGTATGAGAATCTGTAAAGAATAGACCAGATTATTTGGTGTACATGTAGGCAAAGGGAAAGTGAACCGTAACCAGAGAGAAGGATTCAATGTAATACTGTCTGGCCAGTCAAAGGGACTGTAACCGGCTATTTCTAGTGGAGTCCCAATCCCTCCTTGACTTCTGCAAGGAGTTAGGGATCCAGCTCAACCTAGAAAAGTCCAGCCTTGTCCCCAACAATCCATAAGGTACCTGGCCATGGACATCAACTTGGTCCAAGCCAAAGCGTTCCTGTCTGAAGACAGGATTCTATGAATCAGGAAGTTAGCAGAGACCTTCCTGAAAGGGAAGTCACTTCCTACCCTCTTATGACAGAAGATTCTAGGACATTCCTCATCACTGGAGAAGTTAGTGGGTGTAACTTACTCCCACTCCCACACCGGTGAATTAGCTCACTTTGCTTGGAGGTAGGACTTCAAAGGGGGGTAGGGCTGGCGGGTAAGTTTGTATAAATAGCTAAAGGTATGTATTGTTAGGAAAAAAACAAATTATCTCTGAATTTGTCATTTGTTCTGTAACTGGAATACAAACCTACGCTATTTATTAGGGGTGACTCGCCCCTTAGAGGGTGGACGTCTCTGCCAAACTGGCTTTTGGCTTTACGTGAGGGCTCCTTATTTTGAATAGGTTTCTACAAAAAATAAGGAATCCCTGTACCTCGCTAAAGCAAGGTCCGCGGCCTACGCAAGCTGTGTGTTGAAATGTTTAGGTGTGACTGTCCAGGTGAAAGTTACGGTATTCAGATTCTTTGTAGGAAAACTGCTGTAACCAGGACTTTGCCAATACCACCTCGCCAGGGTATGGGGACTCAATAGTAATAGCTTAATACTAGGAACACAAGGGAGCATGGTTTATCTGCAGTGGTTTGAGGGCAGCTTTCCCCAAGAGAAGGGAGGATGAAGAAAAGAATAAGAGCCATTCAAACCTTTTCATTCACGCAGACTAAAACCGGGTGACAGTGCCTTCAACCTTCTGCTACTTGTCCAATGAGGAGATTGAGGTATTATACCAGCTGTTGTGCAGCCACTACAGGGCCAATAGAGAACGTATCGAGCCTCCTGTGGGTTACGTCTTGCAGGTAGTGGGCTGTTTACGTAATTTGATGTTTCCACACTCCAGCCTGTAAAACCTGTTTTCATAGAGAAGTTTCTTTTGAAAGCCAGAGACGTAGCTATGCCCCTGACATCGTGGGGTCTGGGGTCAGGGCATGGTCTATGACCTTGCGAATCCAGGCAGAGACGGTATACTTAGTGGTCTTCCTCTTGTTCCTCCCTGGGCTGACGAAAAGTGTAGACACACAGGGACGGGCTGCAGCTATTCTCTTGAGGTACAGCCTCAAACTCCTCACTGGGCAGAGTAAGAGATGATCAGGGTCATCCGTTGCAGAGTGGAGACTCAAAATCCAGAAGGAATCGAATTGAGGATCCACTACTCCCGATTCTGAGTCTTGGCTACAAACTCAAGGACCAAGCCGAACATTACCTCTCTCCATCCCCTTGAATGGGTGATGTCGTATGAGAGACCATGAAGTTCAATAACTCGCTGGGCCGAAGCTAAAGCTAGTAGGAACACTGCCTTCCAAATGAAGTGGCAATCTGTTGCCTGGTGTAATGGTTTATAGGGAGGTCTCTTTAGAGACCTGAGAACTCGAACCATGTTCCATGGGGAAGGTCTCACTTCAGACTGAGAACAGATGAGTTCGTAACTCCGTATGAGTAAGGAAAGTTCTAGCGATGAGGAAATATCCATTCTGTTGAGTTTAAGGGCTTAAGGCTGAGCGATAGCCATAAACTGCCGAGACTGAAAGGCGTATTTCCTCACACAAATACACAAGGAACTTGGCTATTGCTGGAATAGTGGCATCGAGAGGAGAGATACCCCTTCCATGACACCAACCACAGAAGACCTCCCACTTTGCCTGGTAGACTACTGTTGATGATTTCCCCAGGTATCCAGATATCCTGCTAGCAACTTGTGAAAATCCTCTCTGAGAGAGGAGATGCTGGATAATCTCCCGGCGTGGAGTCGTAGTGAAGCTACGGCTTTGTGGAAGATGTTGGCATGTGGTTGAGTAGACTGTGTCGTGGAGGGACTTCTCTTGGAGACTCCGTCAGGAGGTGCAGAAGGTCCAGAAACCATTTTGCATGATGCCATAGCGGAGCTATGAGTCATTGAAAGGTTGACCGATGTTCTGACCTTATTGAGTACCCTCCTCATCAGACTGAACGGGGGAAAGGCGTAAACGTCGATGTTGTCCCACCGTTGTTGGAATGCATCTTGCCAGAGAGCCTTGAGGTCTGGGACCGGGGAGCAGTACAACGGGAGCCTGAAGTTCAGGCCTGTTGCGAAGAGATCCACAGTCTAAGAACCCCACAAAGTAAGGACTTTGTTGGCCACTAGATGATCTAAAGACCACTCGGTATACACTATCTGAGACGCTCTGCTCAGGTTGTCAGCGACCACATTCTTCTTGCCTGGAATGAAGCATGCCGAGTGGTATCGAATGAATCTCAGCATCTCTACTGCTAGATGGGATAGGGACTGCGAAAAGGTACCTCCTTGTTTGTTGACGTAAGCCATTACAGTGGTGTTGTCACTCATCACCACCAGTGAGTGGCTCCGCCAGGAGCTGGTGAACTGTTGAAGGGCCTGAAAGACGGCCTTCATCTCTACGAGATTTATGTGAAGGTACTCTTCTGACTTTGACCAGAGGCCTGAGGTCGTGTGGTGCAGTACGTGGCTTCCCCACCCTTTTTTGAAGCGTCTGAGAACAGCAATAAATCTGGGGGGAGGATGAGAAGATCCACTCTCTTTCGTAGGTTCTCGTCTGATACCCACCATTTGAGGTCCGTCTGTTCCAAGAGGTCCGGAGAGTCAAAGGCCTAATCCCACCAGGACTCGAGTCACCACTGGAGAGATCGAATCCTGAGGCAACCATTGGGTACTAGACGGGGCAGAGATGAAAGGTGTCCGAGAAGATGTAACCATGTCTGCGCTGCAAATTCTTTCCGTCTGAGAAAGGGTCTTGCAACCTTTCTCAGCCTCATTATCCTGTCGTCTGATGGGAAGGTTTTGTGAAAATTGGTGTCTACTATCATGCCTAGGTGTACCAGTCAATGTGTAGGAAGCAGGGCGGACTTCTTGAGTTTTACCACGATCCCCAGATCTTGGCAAAGCATCAGAAGTTTGTCTGGGTGTTGAAGAAGGGCTGCCACCGAGTCCGCTAGGATTAGCCAGTTGTCCAGATAATGGAGGAGTCGGATGCCAATCCTGTGGCCAAGACGATACTAAGGTGAACACTCTGGTGAAGACTTGAGGTGTTATGGAAAGACCGAAGCACAGCACCTTGAACTGGTATTTCCTGTTGTCTAGGCTGAATCTTGAAGAACTTCCTTGAAGACGGATGGATTGGGATCTGGAAGTACACGTCCTCTAGGTCCAGTATGCACATGAAGTGCCGTGGTCTTCCCGCTTGTCTGACTGTGTCTGCCGTCTCCATGCTGAACAGAGTTTGCTTGACAAACTTTTTTGGAGCTGAGAGGTCAATGACGGTTCTCCGGCCTCCAGACGACTTTTACACGAGAAAAAGTCGACTGAAGAAGCCTGGAGACTCGTTGAGGTCCTCTTGGCGAGCGCCCTTCTTCAACAGAGTCTGGACTAATGCCTGGAGGGGTAGCCCCTTTGCTAATCCCATCAAAAAGTAATCTATTAATACTGGATTCCTGATCAGGGGAGGGAGAGATGTTGTGAACGGGACGCGATACCCTGAACGAATCATGGAGATTGACCAGGGCTTGGCCCCGAGTTGCTTCCACCTGTCCCAGCAAAGTTTGTAGGCATCCCCCAGCGGGGGAAATGCCTTTCCTAGCGTTTGTGGCTTTGGTCGCTCCCTCTAGGAAATTTTCCTCTCCTGGAGGACTTGGTGCCTTTCCCCTCTTTGGTCGTAAAGGGCTTTTTAGACACCATTGTCTTCACTGCTGTCTTGTTCGTCATGATCTTCGTTGGACGGGACTGCCGAGGAGCTGGTGGTTTATAAGGCTTGGATGTCAAATCCTTATGGAGGAGGGAGTCCTGGTAGGACTTCCTCCATCTCTCAGCAGCATGTTCCACATCCTTCTGCTCAAACAGAGAGGTCCCCTCTAAAGAGACGCTCCTGAGCCTAGCAATCTCGGCATTTGGGACCTGCTGATGGAATCTCTCAGACACCGTATCTCGATATTTCAGAATGGTGTTTGCCCATAAGTTCGAGACTTGATGGGCAAGAAACTCGATGATGCGTGTGCTTGAGAGAAAGTAAGTTTCCATCGCTTTCCTGATGCGTTCCTTGGAGAAATCTCGATTCGAACCACGATTCCCAGGGTTCCCAACCACAGATCAAGCCATGAAGTAGCTTGCAAGGCATATTTCGTGACCTTTTCCTGGTTAAGGACCTCTGATGCCGAGAACGAGACCTGACCACTGGAGAGCCTCTCAAGAGAGACTCCCATGGCGAGCTCTTCCAGAGAGTGATGGTGAGAAAGAGCTGGACGTGGCTAGTCCTAGATCTCAAAATACCTCCTCTGATGGACGTGAGGAGGTGGGAGAAGCTTAGTGGTAGAGCCGGAACGTTGGGAGGAGGAGGAGGAGACCTCGGAGAACTACGGGGCGATCTTAGCCAAGCACCCTTTAACCCTTGAGACCAGGGCAAGGCTGCAGTGGTCTTAAAGGGCTTCTGAGTGCCAAAGACACAGTCTAAGACTGTCTTTGCCCTCTCGTGGGGGTATCTCCGGGTCCGTAAACCCGTTGAGTACCCTAATAAGAGACAGAACTTGCCAAAATGCCTGTTCTGATTTTCTGCTCCCCCTCCGAAGTGGGACTAGCAGCGAAGTCTCCTTTTTCCACCCCCGAGAGCTCCTCTCAGGGTGAGTTGCGGGCATCCCTAAAGTGACTAGTGGTTCCTGAAGGTCCTTGAAGAGGACTAAAGTCTTCTAGTCCTAAGATTCCTTTCGAGGAAGGAGGTAGGACTCGAGCATCGAAGGCCGGATGGGATTGTCTCTCCTGACTTCCATCGGTGGTGGAGAACTCTCTGTGCGAGGAGAAACTTCCTCCAAAGGTGGAAGGGAGGAAGTTCAGGCCTCGAACGACTCCCTTGGCAGAGGTGAAGTAGGAGAGTGTCCAGCAGGAGAGACAGGAAGGACGGGCCTTGATGGCCTAACAAAGTTAGCTTCACCCTAGGGGATGTGGTGGTGTCTGAGACTCCTCTTTTCCTCTTCAGGGGAGATCCCACGGTTCCTTGCGGTTGGAGGAAGGGAGGTCAGTGATGAGCGAAATGACATGGCACGCCCGAAGGCTTGCATTACTGCTCTAACCATGGCACCGAATCAAGGCTTCTTGCTGACAGATGCACTGTTGGACAGATCCCCTCAAGGAAAAGGGACCAAAGGTTCCCTTTGTGGAGTCTCAACTGATGTTTGTGGTGGTGGGACCGCCTTTGTAGATTGAATCTTCGGGATCCTGAACCCTTCTGTGGAGCCTTTCCCTTTCCCAGGCGGTCGCACTGTAATGTGTTTTTGGGGAGGGGAATGGGGCGATGGTGTCATAATCTATATTGTGAAGTTCCTTGAGTCTTGAAGCCTGTAGAACCTGCTCTGAGGTTTTGCGCAAGTACGCAGGAGAGCGGTTGAGTGATGGCGCGCAGTACAACGCAGGTGCGTAGGTGAGTGCTGAAGAGCTGGAGAGGGATGAAGCGCAGGAGAGCGCTTGCGAGTTGGAGAGTGCGGGCGGGCAGGAAATCGGCGCTGCACATGAGAGCGCAGCGAGTTGGACAGAGCTGTTGTGCTGGCGAGCTGGCAAACGTTGCTGATGCACCAAAGGGCGCTGAAGCACAGGCAACCAATGACGCTCTGGAAAGCGTTGAAGTGCTGGAAGGCGCTTACGTGATGCTGGTGAGCGCTGGTGCACTGGAGGGCACTGGCAAGCTGGAGAGCGTTGGTGTGCAGCTAAACGCTTAGGAGGTGCAGCATGAGCAGGCATATGATGAATAGGAGACAGAAACGGTAAAGGCAGGTCAGCAGGTCGGCGTGAAGATTGAACTGGAACCGGAATGTGCCCTTTGGAAGGGCAAACATCTACCGACGGGGATTGCAAACAATACACAGAAGAGTCCCTGACCAAAGTCTGAGGACTAGGTGCAACATCGTCAGGATAAGGTCAAAGGCCGGAAGACGACTGACGGCTACGAGGATGAGGCTGAAGAGCCAGAGGCGCCTTTTCACAGACGATGAATGGCCAAATCTAAAGCGAAGCGGAAGGCGAGCTCTACGTCGAACTCACCCTCTAGGGGGCCGGTGGATCAGCAAGCTGACCTTTAGAAGCAGCAGTCCTCCGCAAAGGAGTCTCTATGAGTGAACTCCCCCGAGAGGGAGAAACACTTGCAGGAAAGACCGAAGATAGACTTAAGTTCCCCCTTGAAGGATGAGCAGGAACGGGGAGGGGGGGAATATAGTCGGCTGCAACAGTTGGAGAGTCCGAAGGTGCAGGGGCATCGGCAGCGGCCACAGAAAATGCCTCAGACACTACAACATCAATGCATGACAGAGGATCTAACTCTGAAGTCGATGACAGCTGCGCACTAGCACCATGGAAGATGAAGTGCAGCAAGGAGTCCTTGGAGGGCAGACTCGGAAGCCCTAAGGACAACCACACCAGTACAAAAAGAAAAAGACAGGGCCTCAGCCAGGAGTAAAGGTGGGGCCGCTTCGCTAGGGGAAACAACAACATCTCTCGAGCACCAGGGTTGGCCACAAATTAAAGGGTCTATGCTACTACTCGACAGTCTCCCGGAAGAAACAAAATGAGCAGGAGCTTTGGAGGAAGGTCGGGAAGCGGAAGAAGAGGTCTTGGATTTCCCCTTTCGAAGAAACCTTCGAAGGAGAAATATCCCGCTTTGACTTCTTCCGCCTACGCAAAAAACATTTCCCACTGGGAGGCAGACCACTCCCGACACTCACTACACCAGTTACCATTATCACACTGTTGACATCTGCAGGCGGGACAAAGGATGTGGCGATCAGTGTCCACGGCCGACATGAAGGTTCCACAGGGCCGACTTTTGAGTCCAGGGAAAGTACGCATGGTCGCAGAAGTCAACACACACACTAATAAAAGAAAAAGGGCAAACAAAAGCATTAATAGCAGTCCAAATAGGCGAAGGATGAAGAACGGCAACGACCGTGCACCATCTGAGCCAAAAGCAAAGTGAGCTAAATCACCGGTGCATGAGCGGGAGCAAGCTATCCCCCCCTACCCCCGCTAAACAGCAGAAAGGATAGTTAACCCTCGCTGAAATTTTAATGGCTCGTTGTAATAACCCCTAATAAAGTGTACGTTTGTATTCCAGTTACGGAACAAATAGGTTTTTCAGGATCAACTGCGAAATAACTTTCTGGATATCTCCGAAAGTCATCTGTAGAAGTCTACCAGGCCAAGAGGAAAATCTTCTGTGATTGGTGTCATAGGGGGAATATTGCTCCACTTGAGTCCACTATTTGCCCCGATTATTATTATTATTACTAGCCAAGCTACAACCCTAGTTAGAAAAGCAAGATGCTATAAGCCCAAGGGCTCCAACTGGGAGAAATAGCCCAATGAGGAAAGGAAATAAGGAAATAAATAAACGATGAGAAAAAATTAACAATAAGTTATTCTATAAGATCATAACAGATATGTCTTATATAAACTCTAAAAAGGCTTATGTCAACCTGTTCAACATAAAAACATTTGCTGCAAGTTTGAACTTTTAGAGTTCTACTAATTCAACTACAGTACATGATTAGGAAGATCATTCCACAACTTGGTCACAGCTAGAATAAAAATTCTAGAATACTGTGTAGTATTGAGCCTCATGGTGAAGAAGGCCTGACAATTAGAATTACCTGCATGTCTAGTATTACGAACAGGATGGAACTGCCCAGGAATATCAGAATGTAAAGGATGATCAGAATTATGAAAAATCTTATGCAACATGCATAATGAACTAATTGAACGACGGTGCCAAACATTATCTAGATCGGGAATAATAAATTTAATAGACCGTAAGTTTCTGTCCAACAAATTAAGATAAGAATCAGTAGCTGAAGTCCAGACAGGAGAACAAAACTCAAAACAAGGTAGAATGAAAGAATACAAAAACTTCTTTAGAATAGATTGATCACCAGAAATCTTAAAAGACTCTCTCAATAACGCAATGTTTTTGTGCAACTGAAGAAGACACAGACCTAATGTGTTTCTCGAAAGTAAATTTCCTGCCAAGAATCACACCTAAAATTTTAGTAGTCATACAAAGTTAAAGGAACATTATCAATGCTGAGATATGGATGTTGAGGAGTCACTGTCTTTGACCTACTTACAATCATACTTTGAGTTTTGTTAGGATTCAACTTCGTACCCAATAGTTTACACCATGCACTAATTTTAGCTATATCTCTATTAAGGGATTCGACAACCCCAGATCTACATTCAGGAGATGGAATTGAGGCAGAGTAGCATCATCTGCATATGCAACAAGCTTGTTTACTAGGCCAAACCACATCATGTGCATTTAGTATGAAAAGTATTGGGCCAAGAACACTACCCTGTGGAACACCAGATATCACATTCCTGTACTTACTATGGTGCTCATAAACAACAAAAACTTTAAGATCTACAACATGACAAATTCGGAGATAATTTGTATTTTTCCTAACTATACAAACCTTAGCTATTTAAAGTGGGTTATTACTTTCGGCGTAGCTGAAAGGACGAGCCATTAGAATTTTAACGAGGGTTTATTACCACACCGCTAGTTAGCGGGGGGTAGGGAGGGTAGTTTGCTACCCTCCCCCCCACACACCTGTGTGGTAAGTTCACTTTGCTTAGAGGTAGGACTTCATGGGGGACAGGGCTGGCGGGTAAGTTTGATTAAATAGCTAAGGTTTGTATAGTTAGGAAAAATACAAATTATCTCCGAATTTGTCATTTGTTCCGTAACTGGAATACAAACCACGCTATTTAAAGTGGGTGACTTAACCCTTAGGAAGGGTGAAATAAGTCCCAGCCATGCTGGCTTTTGGCTTTGCCCGGGGACTCATTATCTGAGTGTGTCAGCACTCAACAATAAAGAGTCCCTGCACCTCGCTCGCACCTTGCTATGCAAGGGCTGCGGCCTTCATAAGCTGTGTGTGAAGGAAAATGTGTGACTCGTCCTAGGAAGTTGACCTGAAGTTATTTAGATGGAAACTTTAGGCTAGGACTCTCCCAATACCACCTCGTCAGGGTATGGGGACGCGACAGTATTAACTTAATACTAGGAACACAAGGGAACATGGTTTACCTGCAGTGGTTTGAGGTCAACTGTGCAGAGAACCCAGGATGCTGCTTTCCCCAAGAGAGGGGAGGATGAAGAAAAGAATAAGGGCCAGACATACCTTTTCTTTCATGCAGACTAAAACCGGGTAACAATGCCCTCAACCCTCTGCTACTTGTCCATTAAGGAGCCTGAGGTTTAAACCAGCTGTTGTGCAGCCACCATAGGGCCGATAGAGAACGTATCGAGCCTCCTGTGGGTCACATCTTGCAGGTAGTGGGGCTGTGAAGGTCGTTTGACGCTTCCATACCCCTGCTTGTAGAACCTGCGTCACTGAGAAGTTCTTCTTGAAGGCCAGGGACGTAGCTACTTCCCTGACATCATGAGCTCTAGGGCGACGTGATTGAGGAGGGTCAGGATTCAGGGACAGATGGATTGCCTTTCAAATCCATGCTGAGATGGTGTTCTTGGTAACCCTCCTCTTCGATCTCCCAGTGCTAACAAACAATGTCTGCACTTGGGGACGAACTGCAGCTGTTCTTTTCAGATATAGCCTCAGACTCCTTACTTGGCACAGTAGGAGATGGTCTGGGTCATCTGTTACGGAACGAAGACTCGAAATCCGGAAGGAGTCGAACTGAGGGTCCGGCACTCCCGGATTCTGAGTCTTAGCAATAAACTCAGGGATGAAGTTGAACGTTACCTACCCCCATCCCCTTGAATGGGCGATGTCATACGAGAGACCATGAAGTTCACTAACTCGCTTGGCTGACGCCAAAGCTAGTAGGAACACCGTCTTCCAAGTCAGGTGGCGATCTGAAGCCTGGCGTAATGGTTCGTAGGGAGGTCTCTTAAAAGACCTGAGAACTCGAACCACGTTCCATGGAGGAGGTCTCACTTCCGACTGAGGGCAGGTAAGTTCATAACTACGTATGAGTAGCGAAAGTTCCAGCGAAGATGAAATGTCCACTCCTTTGAGCCTGAAGGCTAGACTTAAGGCTGAGCGATAGCCTTTCACTGCCGAGACTGAAAGGCGCATTTCTTCTCACAAGTACACGAAGAACTCCGCTATTGCTGGAATAGTGGCATCGAGTGGAGAGATACCCCTTCCACGACACCAACCACAGAAAACTCTCCACTTTGCCTGGTAGACCCCTGCGGATGACTTTCGCAGGTGTCCAGACATCCTTTCCGCAATTTGTTGCGAAAATCCTCTCTCTACGAGGAGATGCTGGATAGTCTCCAGGCGTGAAGCCGAAGCGAAGCTACGGCTTTGTGAAAGATGTTGGTGTGTGGTTGTTTGAGTAGCTCGTGTCATGGAGGGAGTTCTCTCGGAGGCTCCGTAAGGAGTTGCAGAAGGTCCGGGAACCATTCCGCGTGATGCCACAGTGGAGCTATGAGAGTCATCGAGAGGTTGACTGATAGTCTGGTCTTGTTGAGTACCCTCCTCATCAGACAGAATGGGGGAAAGGCGTACACGTCAATGTTGTCCCACCGTTGTTGGAAAGCATCTTGCCAGAGAGCCTTGGGATCCGGGACTGGGGAGCAGTACAGCGGCAGTTTGAAGTTCAACGCTGTCGCGAACAAATCCACAGTCGTGGAACCCCATCAAAGTCAGGACTTTGTTGGCTACTTGACTATCCAAAGACCACTCGGTACTCAATATCTGAGACGCTCTGCTCAGACTGTCGGCGAGCACATTCCCTTTGCCCAGAATGAAGCGAGTCAAAAGTGGAATCGAGTGTACTTCGGTCCATCTCAGTATCTCTACTGCAAGATGGGATAGCTGTTCTGAAAAGGTACCTCCCTGCTTGTTGATGTAAGCCACTACTGTGGTGTTGTTGCTCATCACCACCACAGAGTGACCCGTCAGGTGCTGTTGGAATTGTTGAAGGGCCAGAAAAACGGCCTTCATTTCTAGCAGATTTATATGGAGGCACTTTTCTGATTCTGACCATAGGCCTGAAGTCCTGTGGTTCAGAACGTGGGCCCCCCACCCTTTCTTTGAGGCGTCCGAAAACAGCATCAAATCCGGGGGAGGACGAGAACATTCACTCCCTTTCGTAGGTTCTCGTCTGCCACCCACCACTGAAGGTCCGTCCGTTCCACGAGACCCATAGGGATCAAGACGTCCGGGGAATCGTGTCCTTGACTCCACCGGGACTTGAGTCGCCATTGCAGGGATCTCATTCTGAGACGACCGTTGGAAACTAGACGGACCAAGGATGAGAGATGGCCGAGGAGACGTAACCACGACTGGGCTGGGAGTTCGTCTCGTCTGAGGAAAGGACTTGCGACCTTCCTCAGCCTTGCTATCCTGTCGTCTGATGGGAAGGCTTTGTGGAGATTGGTGTCCAATATCATGCCTAGATATACCAGTCTTTGGGTAGGAAGCAGAGAAGACTTCTCGAGATTTACCATGATCCCTAGATCTTGGCAAATACCCAGAAGTTTGTCTCTGTGTCGAAGAAGGGTTGACTCCAAGTCTGCTAGGATCAGCCAGTCGTCCAGATAACGGAGGAGACGGATGCCGATCCTGTGTGCCCACGAAGATATCAGGGTGAACACTCCGGTGAAAACCTGAGGTGCTGTGGAGAGACCGAAACACAGCACCTTGAACTGGTAGATCTTGTTGCCTAGGCTGAATCTTAAGTACTTCTTTGAAGACGGATGGATTGGGATCTGGAAGTACGCGTCCTTCAGATCCAGTGTGCACATGAAGTCTCGCGGTCTCACTGCGAGTCTGACCGTGTCTGCCGTCTCCATGCTGAATGGGGTCTGCTTGACAAACCTGTCCAGAACTGAGAGGTCGATGACTGGTCTCCAGCCTCCAGACGCCTTCTTTACAAGAAAGAGTCGACTGTAGAAGCCTGGGGACCCGTCAACGACCTCTTGGAGAGCGCCCTTCTTCAACATGGTCTCGACTTCTGCCCAAAGGGCTTGCCCTCTTGCCGATCCCATGGCAAGAGAGCTCAACGACACTGGATTCGCTGTCAGGGGAGGTAGAGATGTTATGAACGGGACGCGATATCCTTGGCTCATCATGGAGATCGTCCAGGAATCGGCCCCGAGTTGCTGCCACCTGTCCGCGCAACTTTGAAGGCATCCCCCCACTGGTGGACGTGCGGGGGGACTGCCAATCCTAGCATTTGCGGCCTCGGACACTCCCCCTAGGATTTTTGCCTCCCCTGGAGGACTTCTTGCCTTTCCTGTCTTTGACGGGAAAGGGCTGTATGGACACTGTTGCCTTTGCTGCTACTGCCGGCTTCGTCGTCTTTGCAGGGCGAGGTTGTTGAGGTACTGGAGGCTTATAGGGCTTTGATGTTAAAGCCCTCTGGAGGAGGGAGTCCTGGTTGGACTTCCTCCACCTCTCAGCCGCTTGCTCTACATCTTTCGGCTCAAACAGGCTACTCCCCCAAAAGGGAGGAATGTCTGAGCTTACTGATCTCGGTGTTGGGGACCTTCGAGTTGAATCTTTCAGACACCGTATCTCGGCGTTTCAGGATAGTATTAGCCCACAAGTTCAAGACTTGGTGGGCCAGAAACTCGATGGTACGAAGGCCTGAAAGAAGGAAGGTCTCCAAGGCCTTCCTGGTACTCTCCTTACACAAGTCTTCGGATTGTATCAGGATGCCAAGAGACCCCAGCCAGATATCCAGCCACGAAGTGGCCTGCATGGCACACTTCGCTACCTTCTCCTGGCAGAGGATCTCCGAGGCCGAGAACGACACTGGCCGGTTGGAGAGTCTCTCGAGAGGGACTCCCCTGGAGAGCTCTTCCACCGAGTAGTGGAGAGCTAAACAGGACTCCTCCATGATTTCGAAGTACCTCCTCTGGTGGACACAAAGAGGTGGGAGGAGTTTGTTTCCGGCACTGGAACGGCTGGAGGAGGCTAGCTCGGAGAGCTGGCTCTCGACCTTATCTCTGGCACTCTTGACCCCCTGGGACCAAGGCAAAGCCGCGCTGGCTTTAGGGGGCTTCTGGGTACCAAAGACTCGGTCCAGAACCGTGTCCTTGCCCTCTCGAGGAGGAATCTCTGGATCCGAGAATCTGTTAAGGTTCCTCATCAGAGTCAGAACTTGCCAGAAGGCATGCTCCGACTCTTGCGGCTCTCCTCCTGATGGACTAGCAGCAAGGTCTCCAGTCCCCAAAGGCTCTTCTTGGGGGGACTCGTGGATGTTCTCCGCGGGCTTAGCTGGCTCTGGTCTGATCCTCGAAGAAGATTTCGGAATCGTCTTGGAGTCCTTCGACTCCCTCCTGGGAGGGATGCAGGATTCCAACAAAGATGGTGAGGCGATCTTCTCCACCTCCACCCGAGGAGACTTATCAGCGCGAGGTGGGGTTTCTCCCATTGGTGCGATGGGAGAACGCCTCATCTCACGTGAATCCCGAGGACGGAAAATCCTCGTCCACAGGGGATGGAGAGAAAGTCCGGGGAGGGGAGGGAGCTTTCCTCGACGACTTCCGAGGAGCCAGTTTCGCCCTTGGAGAAGTAACCATGCCGTCCACTCCTCTCTTCCTCTTCAGGGGGGCCGAGATAGCCGCTGATTTGAGGCCTAGTTCAGAGAAAACGGGCTTGAAAGCCTACGCAACCGCTCTGATCAAGGGCTCAAACCAGGGCGGCCGACTGAAAGCAGCGCTGTCAGAGACACCCTCTCGGGAGGGAAGGGGATCGTAAGATCCCTAGGAGTGAAAACTACAACAGGGTGTGCCTGAAAGGAAGAAACTGTGGAAGAAATGTTTCTGGACCTGTGCGGAGATTTCCCTCCCTCCGTTGAGCGTGCCGTACTGCGCTTACGGGGGGGGGACGCGATGAGGATGACCTAACTGCGCGTTGTACTGCAGGATCTCGTGTGGGAACGCGCTGTGGATCGCGCTGGGCATCGCGCTCGCGCAATAGACCATTGGCCAGCTCGGGGGCGGGCGATTGCTCGCTCGCACGTGGGCGATGGTGAGGGTGCGCGGATGAGCGATGGCACGCAGGCGAGCGATGGCGCGCAGGCGAGCGATGGCGCGTAGGCGAGGGTGCGCGTTGGCGAGGGTGCGCGTTGGCGCGTGGGCGAACGATAGCGCGCAGGAGAAGGAGCTCGTGGGCGCGTAGGCGACAGGGCGCGTGGGCGCGTGGGCGCGTAGGCGTCAGGGCGCGTTGGCGCACAGGTGCGCGTTCCGGAAACCTCAAATGGTGTGCAGCCACAGGATCCTGAAGGGCCCGTAAGGGCGAAGCCGTTGGGCGCGTGCGTGCAGGGGAAATATCCCTAACGCGCGGGCGAGCAGGAGGGCGCTTATCTGGAACCGTAGTTCTTGCAGTGGGCGCGTGGGCGCGCGATGGAGACTGCGGGCGATGGCGCGTAGGTGAGGGATGGCGAGCTGGCGAGATCCGGTGGCGCGTCGGCGATCGGTGGTGCGGAGGAGAGCGCTGGCGAGCAGGGGAGGAAGGGGGAGGAAGAAGACTTCCCTCTGGAGCCCGGACCCGAGGATCGATGGCGAGCAGGCAAGCGTTGGCGAGCAGGAGAGCACTGACGAGCAGGAGAGCACTGACGAGCAGGAGAGCGCTGGCGAGCAGGAGAGCGCTGGCGCACAGGAGATCGCTGACAAACAGGAGAGCGCTGACTAGCAGGAGACCGAAGGCGTCCATGGTGTGCATCAGACTGAGGGTGCGCAGAGGTCTGCTGGCGAGCAGGAGATCGTGGGCGCGTAGTCTCTGAAACTGCCGGGCGAGCAGGAGATCGTGGGCGTACAGGAGATCGTGGGCATACAGGAGATCATGGGCGTGCAGGTGAGTGCTGGCGAGACGAGTCTGCAACAGGAGGGCGCTTGCGCGCAGTAGCGCAGGAGAACGTTGGCGCACAGGGGAAACCTGGCGCTTAAGGGACTTACACACAATGTGTGAAAGCCCCTTTTGCCCCGAAGGGACCGGTGCCCATTGGAAAACCGGATTGGTGGGTGCCCAAAGCGCATCTGCAGCCAGGAAGGGCGAGGGCAGGTCAGCAGGTCTGGCAGGAGGAGATCGCGAACGATCTGCGGAGAGGTCCAGGTCCAAAGAAGTAGCAGGAACGATCGCTGAAGGATAAGGTTCCTCTGCGGGGGACTGAAGATCCGAAGAGGCGCCTCCTAACACCCTTGTGAGGAGAAGGAAGACCTCGGCGACGAAGAGGAAGGCGAGCCTTACGTCTTATACGTTCTCTGGGAGCAGCAGGCAAACCATCAGCAGTCCTCCGAAGGATTCTCTGTCAGTGAACTTCCCCGGGGGGGAGAATCACCCGCAGGAGAGACCGTTGGACTTAGTTCCTCCCTCGAAGGATGTTCGGAGGGGGGAGCTAAGCCTTCAGCTACAACAGGAGCAGGGGTTTGAATGAATGAATGAATGATTTAAAGTTTTCAGGCATCCTGACATCTAAGGTCATTGACGCCGGTAACATTTAATTTATGTATACAAAAATAAAAAATGAAATAAAATGACAAATTTGAAGATAATTTGTATTTTTCCTAACCATACAAACCTTAGCTATTTACAAAGGGTATTACTTTTTAGCGTAGCTGAAATGGCGAGCCATTAGAATTTAACGAGGGTGTATTACCCCCGCGCTAGTTAGCGGGGGGGTAGGGGAGTGGTAGCTAGCTACCCCTCCTCCCCCTCACACACAGGTGAATACTCACTTTCACTTAGAGGTAGGACTTGTCTTGGGGGACAGGGCTGGCGGGCAAATATGTGTAAATAGCTAAGGTTTGTATGGTTAGGAAAAATACAAATTATCTTCGAATTTGTCATTTGTTCCGTAACCGAAATACAAACCACGCTATTTACAAAGGGTGACTTATCCCTTAGGAAGGGTGGAAAGTCCCCAGCCATACTGGCTTTGGCTTTACCCGGGGACTCAGAATCCGAGTGAGTCGCACTCGAGAAAAGGAGTCCCTGCACCTCACAAGTTCCTTGCTCCGCAAGGAACCATGTGGCCTACGTAAGCTTGTGTGTGAAGGAAGAAGTGTGACCCGTCCTAGGCAGTTGACCTGGAGTTCCAGAAGGAACTCTGGGTTAGGACGTTCCCAATACCACCTCGTCAGGGTATGGGGGACGCGACAGTATTGACTCAATACTCGGAACACAAGGAAGCATGGTTTACCTGCAGAGGTTCGAGGTCAGCTATGCAGAGACCAGGATGCTGCTTCCCCGTAGAGGGGATGATGAAGAAAGAAGAAAGGGCCAGACATACTTCTTTCGTTCATGCAGACTAAAACCTGATAACAATGCCCTCAACCTTCTGCTACCTGTCCAAAAAGGAGCCTGAGGTTAGACCAGCTGTTGTGTAGCCACCACAGAGCGATAGAAAACGTATCGAGACTCCTGTGGGTCACGCCCTGCAGGAAGCGGGCTGTGAAGGTCATCAGACGCTTCCAGACTCCAGCTTGTAGCACCTGCGTCACAGAGTAGTATTACTCGAAGGCGAGGGACGTTGTGATGTATCCAACATCGTGCTGTAGGGCGACGTGACGGGGGAGGGTCTGAAGACAGGTCGAGATGAATGTCCTTGAGTCCGGGCTGAAGAGGTATACTGGTGACTCTCCCCCCATGTCCTCCTTGTGTTCCCAAATCGGCTGCAACTGAGGACAAACTGCAGCTGTTCCCAGCGCTAACCTCTCGATTCCTTACTGGCAAGAAAGAGAAGGTCTTGGGACATCAGACACAGAATGGAGACTCGAAATCTTGAATGAATCGGACCGAAGTGCCGGGACCCTCAGATTCTGAGTCTAGCCAACAACTCAGGAGCGAGCCTGAATGTTGCCTTCCCCTCTTCCTTAGAAAGGGGGGAAGTAGTAAGAGACCAAGAAGATTGCTTACACACTGGCCATGGCCAGAGTGAGCAGAAGACCCAAGGCGGAATACAGTCCGAGGCCTGTCGTAAAAGGGTCTTGAGAAGATCTCTTAAAGGACTAAAAGTCCGAGCCATGCTCCAAGTTGGAGGTCTTCCTCCGACTAGGGCAGGGACGATCCTAGCTTCGCATGAGCGCGGATAGATCCAGCGGGCAGGAAAAAGTTATTCCTTTAAGCCTGAAGGTCAGGGAAAGGCTGAGCGACAGGCTTCATTGCCGAGAGCGGAAAGGAGTTTCCTCCCGCCGAAAGGCAATAAGACCGTTATTGCTGGAGAAGAGGCCTCAAGGGAAGAGGTATATCTCCCACGGCACCAACCACCTTAGACTCTTCACTTTGCCTGGGAGACCCCTGTGGATGACTAACGCAGATGACGCGACCTCCGTACCGCGACTGTAGCGGGTTATCTCTTCTTGAGAAGGAAGCGTAGTGTCTCCAGGTATGAAGCCGAAGCGACGCCCCGGTTCGGGAGAGATGTCGCAGTGTGGTTGCTTGAGTAGTCTGCGCCGTGGGAGAAGCTCTCCCGGGAGTTCCGTCAGGGGAAGCAGAGGGTCCAGAAACCGTTCTGCGCATAGTCCCAGTGGAGCTCTCCCATTGAAAGGTTAACAGACAACCTGGTCTTGTTGAGACGCATTGTCCGCAGACAAAAAGGAGTTGTCCCACCATCACCGGAATGCATCTTGCCAGAGTCTCGGGGTCTGTGACTGGGGGGAAGACTAGCGGAAGTTTGAGGTTCCAAGCTGTCGCGATCAGGTCCCCCAGACCAGCACTTGCTGGTTACCCAAGGTCAAAGACCCCTAGGTACAGTCTCTCTATGAGGCTCTGCTCGGATAGTCTGGGAGAAACATTCACCTGCCTGGAATGAGAGAGCCGATGGTGGTATTGAGAGAATCTCAATCATCCCGATATCTCTACTGCAAGATGTGAAGGTGTGAAAATGCGTCCCCTGCTGGTTAGAATGAAGTCGACGCGCAACGGGGCGACTCGGCAGGAGCTGTAGGATCTGAAGAGGGGCCAGACTAAGGCCCCTAAGCCTGCCTGAATGATGGAGAGGTATTCTTCAGGTCTTGACCATAGGCCTGGACCGGAACATGCCCCCCCTTTCCTTTAACGAGTCCGAGAACCGCATCAAGAATGTGGGGAAAGGACGAGAATATCCACTACCATAAAGAGGCTCCATAGGTCAACACCCATTGCAGGTCTAATAGTTCCGCTGGTCCCATAGGACCAGGGAGTCCGGTTAAACATTGCCTGAAGCCACCGGAACTTGGATCGCCCCACATGGAACTTATCCTGAGGCGACCGTTCGGACTATAGACAGGTCAATGAGGAAAGAAGAACTAGGAAACGTTCCAAGGTAGGGCTGAAAACTCTGCTTGACTGAGAACAGGTACTGCGACTCTCCTCAGTCTTGCCACAGTCAACCGAAAGGAAGGCTCGGAGGATGTGGTAACAGAATCTGGTGTCCCCATGTAGTCACCCATCCAAGTACCGACGTTGCTTAACCTCGCTGGACGGACGAGAAGCGGGGTTTCCAGTGTGGTAAGGCGGTTGACTCAATATCATGGCCAGATACTTCAGATGTTGAGGCAGAGGAAGAGAAGGCTCCAAGCAAAATACCATGAGCCCACACTCATGGTAAGCATCCGGAAGCTTGTCCCGGCGCTGAAGAAGGTCGAAACCCGAGCCTACCGGAGTTGACCAGCCCTCCAAACAGCAGAGGAGGCAGAAGCCTGCACCTGAGCGGCCAAGAGGAAGGCAGGGAGAGTTCTCTGGGGAAACAAACCTGCTATGCCACGGCGGGATAGCCACACTGCATCATAAGCAGGAATACTTGCAGTCTAGGCTGAATTCGACGAGCTCCCTGGAAGATGGATGGAATGGAAACTGAAAGTACCCGTCCTTCCGATCCAGGGTTTAGGGAGCCCTGTCGCCTCGTTACCAGTCTGATCGATTCTGCTGGTCTACGCTGGCCGAAGTTTGTTCGACAAACTTGATCAGGGCTGAGAGGTCGACTATGGACATCCCCTCTCAGATCCTTCCTTACAAGAAAGGATCGACTGAGGGGGCTGGGGGTGAAGCCGTCGATGATCCTAAGGAAGACCTTCGCCTAAGGTATGGATCATTCTTCCCAACCGGGCAACTCTGCTGACGCTATGGCATAGAGGTTCAGAGACACTAAATTCGCTGACAGAGACGGCAGGCGCGATATCCTTGGCTACTCACAGAGATTGTGCGGGAATGGGCATCGGGAAGCTGTCATTCGGATGAGTAACCTTAAGCATCCTCCCAGCGAAAAACCTGCAATCCTAGAGTTCGTGAACTCCTTTTAGGACTATGCCCCCCCGGGGGAGTCTCCCGTGCCATCTGTTCCTAACAGGAGGAAACTGCAATTGGACACCTTGTCCCAGTTGTCGTAGCCGATAACTTAGGCCGACGTGGTTGAAAGAAAAGGGCGCTGGAGCCCTGCAGAGTCTGGAAGAAAGCGCCTTGGAGGAGTGAAACCGGAAGTCGATTTACTCCGCACAGCAGCTGTCTAAGTCTCTGTCCTTGGGCACAAACAAACTCTTCTCAAGGATGGAAGGGTGTCTGAGGTCGTCGACCTCCACAGATGAGACACCCGAAGGAAGCCCTCAGTCAGCGCGTCCAGATGGTACAACATCGAGCTTGTCCGCAAGTTAGATACTTAACGACGAACGGCCAAGGTGCCTGAGCTCGAGAGAAGGAAAGTAACCCTTGATCTTCCTGTAGCTTCCTTGAACCAAACCTCGGGCCGTAATCGAGGAGGGAAAGAACCTGGTAAACTCCCAGAGGAAGAGGTAAGCAGTCACCCCTTGTCCGATGGAGAAATCTCGAACGGAAAGTCCCCCCGCCAAAAATCCTTCCAGGGAATGACGGGGAAGGGCTAACCCAGGTTCAGGAATAGAGGAGTGTTGCTCAGATCTCTCTTAAGTTTCTCCTATTCTTGAAAGTGCCATGCTCTGTGTTTACGGGGTGAGGCAGTGTTCTGGAAATACGCTCCAGAACTCTCCAGGCTGGTCATACTGCGAAAACCCCATTGGGAATCGTGGTCGCAATTGCCCTGGAGCTCGCGCGACGGGAATTCCTGGTGGTCAGCGAGCGATAACCCATAGACGAGCAATGGATACTGCAAGAAATAAGCCGACATTTGTGCGAAGAAACACTGTAGGTTCGCGCGACGGAACACCATCCATCTGCGCGATGGAAAAAACCGTTGGTTCGCGCGTGGGCGAACATTGGAGAGCATGAGCGTAGACGTGCAGGCACGTGGGCGCACAGGCGAGTGGTCGCGCGGTTGCACGGGCGAGCGGTCGCGCGGCCGCACGGGCGAGCGGTCGCGCGATCGCACGGGCGAGCGGACGCGCGGTCGCACGGGCGAGCGGTCGCGCGGGCGAGCGGTCGCGCAGGCGAGCGGTCGCGCGGGCGAGCGGTCGCGCAGGCGAGCGGTCGCGCAGGCGAGCGGTCTCGCAGGCGAGCGGTCGCGCGGGCGCGCAGGCGAACGGTCGTGAGGGTGGGCAGGTGGATGAGAGCGAGTCCGAGGGGGCGAACGCAAGCGTTAGCGCGATGACGAGGAAACGCGCTGCCGCGTGGGCGAGGAGGACCGCTGGCGATATGGATCAACAAGCGATCGGTGGTGAGCGGGTGAGCGCTAACGTGCAGGTTGGCGATGGCGCGTTGTGTTATGCCGACGCGATGGTCGAGCAGTATGCGCAGGTGAGCGATCGTGCGTTGGCGAGCAGTATGCGAAGGTGAGCGATCGCGAGCAGTGGTCAGCATGCGCCGGGTCGCGCGATGGTGATCAGTATGCGCAGGGTCGCGTGATGGTGATCAGCATGCCAGGGTCGTGCGATGGCGATCAGCATGCGCAGGTTGGTGGTCGCGCGTTGGCGAACAGCATCTGCAGGTGGGCGATCGCGTGATGGCGAACAGCATACGCAGTTGAGGGTCGCGCGATGGTGATCAGCATGCGCAGGGTTCAGCGATGGTGATCAGCATCCGCAGGTGTGTGGTCGCGCGATGGCGATCAGCATCCCCAGTTGAGGGTCGTGCGATGGCGATCAGTATCCGCAGGTGAGGGTCGCGCGATGGCGATCAGCATCCGCAGTTGAGGGTCGCGCGATGGTGATCAGCATCCGCAGTTGAGGGTCGCGCGATGGCGATCAGCATCCGCAGTTGAGGGTCGCGCGATGGCGATCAGCATCCGCAGTTGAGGGTCGGGCGATGGCGATCAGCATCCGCAGTTGAGGGTCGCGCGATGGCGGTCAGCATCTGCAGTTGAGGGTTGTGCGATGGCGATCAGCATCCGCAGTTGAGGGTTGCGCGATGGCGATCAGCATCCGCAGTTGAGGGTCGCGCGATGGCGATCAGCATGCGCAGGTGAGCTAGTAGCTGGCGAACCATGTTCCTTCAGAAGTGTTGGAGAACGTTGGCGTGCCGGCTGTAACACACGTGGGCGATCCGGAGATCGCTGGCGAGCTGAAGATCGCTGGCGGGCTGACGATAGCTGACGAGCTGATGATCGCTGGCGAGCTGATGATCGCTGGCGAGCTGATGATCGCTGACGAGCTGATGATCGCTGACAAGCAGAAGGCTACGCGTGGAAGCCTGCGCAAAGAAGAAGAGTCCTTGACCCTGACCTGAACCGAAGTTCTAGATCGCGAGGGCGAACGTGGGCGCACAGGGCGCGTAACAGGAACCAACAGGAACCGCAGGGAAGATCATCTTGAAAGCGCTGACGAACAGGAGAGCGCTGATGAGCATAAGGGCGCGCAGGGAAACCCTGACACGCAAGGGAAGAACCCCCGTGGGGGCAACCCTTTGCCCCGAAGGGATCGTTGTCCGCCGGGAGACTGATGTCCGTCGGAAGACCGCTGTCCGTCGGGAAGACCGTTGTCCGTCGGGAAGACCGTTGCCCGTCGGAAGACGAGATCAGACTGCTGTCCATTTGCACCAAGGCGGAAGATCGAGAAAAAGAAGTTGTAGGCTGCAAACGGAGATCCAAAAAGGCGCCTCAAGCACCCTTATAGGGAGATGAGAGGCCTTACGACGAGGCGGACGGAGGGCCTTACGGCGAGGGAGGCCAACAGCAACAGAAGAAACCTCCGAAGAGGAGTCTCTATGAGTGTACTCTCTCGCGGACGAAAGAGAAACACTTAGTGGAAGAGACTGGTCAGCCAGTGACCTAAAAGGAGCAATCCTCCGAAGAGGAGCTCCTGCAGTTGCCCAGCCCCTTGAGCGAAACTGCAGGTGCGACCGCTCAGCACCAAGAGCATAGTCGCACGAAAAAAAGGCAAGAGAAGAACCCCCCAAAAGGGGAAAAACTCAAGCCTGGACAGGAAAAACTTCCCTCGGAAGGAAAGTTATCCGCCCAAGGAGGCAAGCCTCCTGAGTGTTCTAAAATGAACTGGAGAGCTGTCCGTCGTCACGGGAGTACTACCAGTAGAAGGAGACACGCCCCTGACGAAAATACAAGGGGGGAGGCAGCAACAGCCGAATCCCCAGGACTCAACCAGACAGCTCACACCGTTGCTATATTACAGAAACGAACTAGATCGGTAACTGTAAAAAAATAAAACAAATAATATTAGTACACATTCATTCCCCCGGGAAGGCTCCGAAGAGGAATCCCGAGGGAAAGGATCAAGATTACACAACAGGCACGTGCCCTCACAACCACTTACACTCGCGGAAGGAGAGCTGTAACCAAAACAGAATTATAACAATTATAATTATGTAACTATGTAATTATGTAATTTAAAAATGAATGAACACTAAAGAAAGAACGAAAACCCCGAAAGGAATCGTTCTACAAGCTGAAAAACAAAAAACAACTACAATTAGATTCATAACTAATTGAGACAAACGTACGGCGTAGCAACCCCCCACACGGAAAGGAAGCTAGGCTACAAGGGCGTAGTAACACGTAGTAAAAGGGTGAACGACCTCAAGAGAGAGAGAGAGAGAGAAAGACATAAGTCAAACTCGATAGCCACCCATAAAAATACGCCGTGGTGGCCTAACTGCCGAGGCCTCCACGTAGATATCATACACTACACACACACATCTGAAAAGGAAACTTACTTATTTCTATACTCAAATATATATACAAACATGAAAACATGTTACATATATATTGAGTAAATGAAAAGTAAGCGATTAAGTAAAGACAAAACAGACAATGGCTGCCAAGCGAGGACCAAGACAGAGACGTCTGTCACAGTCCGAGCCAAAAGTGAAAGTGAGTATTCACCTGTGTGTGAGGGGGAGGAGGGGTAGCTAGCTACCACTCCCCTACCCCCCCGCTAACTAGCGCGGGGGTAATACACCCTCGTTAAATTCTAATGGCTCGCCATTTCAGCTACGCTAAAAAGTAATACCCTTTGTAAATAGCGTGGTTTGTATTTCGGTTACGGAACAAATAAAAAATTAAAGAGTATTCAGTTAAAATCATAAAAATTGAATGTCATAAAAGTTAAATATTTTTCAGAACAAGGGTTTGAACACTCTCATTGGAAGCCTCTGCCACAACAGCCTCGACAATAGACAGAGGGTCAGCCTCTGCTACCGCCGGTGACTGTTTGACAGCTGCTCCCAACCTGATCATGTCAAACAGGGCTTCCTTGGAGGGCGAGCCCTGAAGCCCCAAGGAAGCCCAAAGCTGCAAAAGATCATCATTATTTACATTGACAGAAGGAGAAATAATTAAATCCTCCCCCGGGGGAGGAGGAGGAGCTGCCTCGCTATGGGAGGCAACTCCCTCTCCCAAACCCCGAGATCGGTCAACAACAGTACGGCCTACACTACCACTCGACGGCCTCTCGCGAGAAGCCGACCGAGTGGGAGCTTCAGAGGAGGTTTGGGCCACGGAAGAAGAGCCCTTAGGATTTTCCTTCTTCAAAGAAACCTTTGAAGGAGAAATATCCCGTTTGGACTTCTTTCGGCGCTGGGAAAACCTCTCCCACTGGGAGGTAGAGCACTCCCTACATTCAATACATACGTTACCACTATCACACCGTTGACCCCTACAATAAGGGCATAAGGTGTGTGGATCTGTGTCTATTGACAACATGAAGGTCCCACAAGGGCGTTCAGGTAACCCAGGGCACTTCCGCATTGTAGAGGCCAACTTCACAACACTCTAGAAAAGAAAAAGCAAAAAGCATAGATTAAATGCCTGTCGTGTAGGCGAGGGTGACAGCGGACACGTCCGACTAGCACCCGAGCCGAAAGCAAAGTGAACTTACCACACAGGTGTGTGAGGCGGGAGGGTAGCAAACTACCCTCCCTACCCCCCGCTAACTAGCGGTGGGGTAGTAAACCCTCGTTAAAATTCTAATGGCTCGTCCTTTCAGCTACGCGGAAAGTAATTACCCACTTTAAATAGCGTGGTTTGTATTCCAGTTACGGAACAAATACAAATTATCTACGAATTTGTCATTTGTTCTGTAACTGGAATACAAATTATTATTATTATTATTATTATTATTAAATCATTATTATTATTTCTGGGCTCGAACCTGTGCCGCCCAGTGAATAAGCTCCATTTAGCACTTATTCTTAGGTAATTTACTGCTAAATATACCAGAGAAAAAATGTAAAGGAGTGCTAGGTTAACTAGCTCGCTCACCTATTGGTGTCGGTATAAAATTGGGCGTATAATCCAGAGGTCCCGCACTATTTAGATTCATCCACGACAGAAACCCCAATAGAGGAGAGCCGTTCAACCTAACTCGGTGCTACTAACAATGCATCCGCTCAGAACCCAACTCCTTTTAGCACGACGAGTATAGTAACCCGCATTTTTGTTGTGCTCTCGATTTTGGTTTATTTTCCATTGAATTATGGCTTCTTCGTCGGTTTCCCAGGAGACACCGTCTAAGTTAAGTACCAAGCTGGGTTTTACTGTTTTGAGCAACCTAGATCGTTTAATATTTATATTATAGGAGTTTATTCTCTTCGTTCATATCGATCTTGCTTGATTTCACTACAGTTGGTACTCCTGTTTTTGAGAGCTTTTAAGTTTCACTTGCGGTGTTACTATGTGTATTATTTTTATTATCAAATATTATTTGTTATTGTGAATATTCATTATTTAGCGTTTAGAATCCTCGTGGTTCAATTTTGGGCCGATATCATTTACGTATCGTTATGGCTGCCGACCTACGTGCTAGGCGGCAATGTTATTTTTAGCCATCAGGTGTGTCTTTTGTCATTTAATTATTATGTTGCATACCTTGCCCAAAATTTTCTATGTGTTTATTCAAATAATTTTTAACGCTATTATTATTATAATGAATATTTGTGCCATTACTCCGTTTGATCTGTCTGGTTGGGGATCGTCAGTTGGTAGCCCTGCTGCCTCGTATCACGTGATCCTCCCCCACGCTCCCCCTCTCGCTAGGTGGGCGGCTAGGCTTCTCCCCCCTCCACTAAGGGACCGTTGCCTTCCCTCCTTTTAGAGGGGGTAGTTCAGTGTTTTTGGACTTTGTCCTCCGGGTGGCCCGGCGGGTTCGTCTCTGTCTAGTCTGGTTGGCCATCGGTCAACAGAGTTGGATCCCGGTGCACCCTATTTTATATTCACTTATCACACTGGTTTATGTTATATGAAACCCTCTGGGTTCCGTTGGCGGTTCTTATCTACAGTTCCGCCCCCCTATTTAATTTATAACAGTTCCTATGATGATTATATGACAGATCACTACCCCGGAGTTCCTATACGAATTGGTTTTGGATACTTTTATTTCCCGGCCCGGGGCTTAGCCTCGCCCCGGGAAATCAGACACCCTGTGTCTAAAATTTTTGTTGTTGCATCCTTTTTTATACTCCCGGCTCGACCGGAATGGATGGCTATACTTTAGTCTAAGCTAGACTTTTGTTTAGGCCGGGTCCTCCGGACCCGCCCCTACTTAAGAATAGTACAGTTAAGCCCTAATCTTGTGTTAGGCTTATGTTAGGCCCGGGTCCTCCGGACCCGCCCCTACTTAAGAGAATTACAGTTTCTCATATACTATTTACTTTAGTCTTAAGCTAGACTTATGTTTAGGCCGGGTCCTCCGGACCCGCCCCTACTTAAGAGAATTACAGTTTCTCATATTCTATTTACTTTAGTCTTAAGCTAGACTTAGGTTTAGGCAGGGTCCTCCGGACCCGCCCCTACTTAAGAGAATTACAGTTTCTCTTATACTATTTACTTTAGTCTTAAGCTAGACTTATGTTTAGGCCGGGTCCTCCGGACCCGCCCCTACTTAAGAGAATTACAGTTTCTCATATACTATTCTTTTTATAGATGGTGCATTGTCAGACGACAGCCTGTGCAGCTGTTCTACATCCGCCCTGCGGCCATACTATCTGTCGGTCTCACGCCCTCTGCGGTGTGCAGCTGGAGGACGTCGTGGTATGGCACCCGGATAACTGTGTGGTCTGTTTTGACCTCGTTACCACCCTTGGATCTGACTCGGTGAGTCCCGTTGGCTATGTTGCCTTCTTATTTATCTTACCTTTTTTGGCATACATACACTATTTAGTAAGATATCTATGGTCTTGAAGGACCACTGGGAGTCTGCCCTTTTATAATTCCCACTATTATTTCAGGCATCCCCGGAGCAAAAGTCTGCGGCTCGGGCCACACTGAAAGTGTGGGTTGGTGGTTTTGCCCGGAACGTGAAGTCCAAGCGGCCGTACGTCCTCTCCGAGGACTACTGTTCCCTGATTTACCCCAACGCCAAGTCTTCAGCCGCTGTGGCTAGGCATGTTGCAGCTCCCATCATTGCCCACATTGATGCCACCATAGCGGGGTTTATTGATCCAGAGCAGGATTCGTCGGACGCCCCCGGAGATCTAGAAGACAATGTTGCCTCCATGAACCTTGACGTGGAACCCATGTTATTGGATGATCCAGATACAGGTAGGGTGGTAAGTGAGGCAGGTGTTTCTGGCGCTGAGATTCCTATCCTCAGCCCCTCTCTTTCTTCTTCTTCTGATCGCTCTTCCTTCCATGGTTTTTCTGGGGACCGTGATTCGTCCCAACGATTACACCCGGTTCCCCCCAAGAATAAGTCTAGAACCTTACCTAAAGTTCATAAGCCTCATAAGGCTTCTCATGGTTCTAAACAGAATACAAACCTGTCATCTAAGGCTTCTGGCTCCTCCTCTAAGTCTCGCGACCCGGGAGTTCATTCCGCCACACCTGCTGCTAGCCCGGGCCTTTCCGAATCAGCCATGCTTCGCATCGTGTCGGAGATGCAGGCTAAGTTTGTATCAGAGATACAGTCTAAGATAGACACGATGTTCTCTAACATCGGTCAGAGACTTGGGGCATTAGAGCAAGGTGCTCCGGAGCGGGTCCAAAGCTCTCTCATCCCGGATGCCTCTAAGCTCCCGCAGTTTGCCAAAAACAACCCTTGGCGTATGGCTCTTCATTCCCCGTTCTCAGACGGAATGTTAACTTTGGAGGGTCTTGGCACTCGTCCCCTAGAGGACTTTGATTTCTTTCCTCCTGGTCTGGCATTTCCATTTCATGGTTATGCCAGGCTTACCGAGGAAGCTTTGGTTCGGTTAGACAAGGTCCCCAAGGAGACAGTCATCTTCCCAAAAGAGCAGGCCCAATCTGTGTGGGCCAGATTCCTGAATGACATCGGCTGCACCAACACTATGTTGACGCCTTATAAGAGCTCTTTTACAATGTTCCTAATGGACAAAAACTCAGTGACTCCATGTGTCAATAAGGTAGCAGAGCTTGCCTTCCAATATGCTCTGGAGGAGAAGCCCTTGCCTCCCATCCGAGAGGTGGATCCAATCTCCCTCCTTCTTCCTTCAGGCATTGAGTGTTGGGACAACGTCCATACCATATTTACCTCTGGAAAGCTAGCAGCAGACTGTGCTTCGGTAATGTTTAGTGAGCGGCTTCCCCGTCTCCCGGAATCCCTCATTAAACAGGAGTATGATTCTCGCCTACGCGTTGGCCGTACTCTGAACCTGGCCACTTCCACGGAGTCGATAGCCTTGACTTACGATACTGAGAGTATTTTTAAATCTCTCAACAAGGCTACGTTGCAGTCATTATACTACGACCTGTATGACTTCGCTACTGCTAAACGCAAGTGTCGCAAACATGTCCTGGCAGAGGCGACTATTAGGCATGAACCTAATAAGCTGATCCGGTCCTCCTGCTGGGGTTCAAACCTCTTCCCTGAGGACCTTGTAGAGGAAGTCTTGGCGGAGGCCACTAGAGTCAACCAGAGCCTTAAAGCCCGTTGGGGTTTGACTCCTAAACGTAAATCTGACCCTGCAATTTACCAAGCCCGGGGTAGGAAGAAGCTCCGTCCATATACTTCCATTCAGTATCATCTCCAAGGGACTGGGGTGGAGTTGGATTCAAGGACCTCCTCCTCCGAACAAATTTCGTCAACATTCCACTCCGGACCTGGTCGAATTTGTCCAGGATCTTTTACAAAAGAACGCCGTACAAGAAACGAAACACCTGAAGTTTCAAGGTCGGCTGTTCAGTGTCCCGAAGAAGGATTCAGACAAGAGAAGAGTGATTCTAGACCTATCCCTTCTCAACTTGTCCATTCAATGCGACAAGTTTCGAATGCTTACCGTCTCGCAGGTGCGGACCTTACTTCCCCGTGGGGCCGTCACCACCTCTATCGATCTTACAGACGCCTATTATCACGTCCCGATAGCGAGACACTTCCGTCCGTACCTAGGCTTTCGCTTAGGGGACAAAAGTTACTCCTTCAAGGTGATGCCTTTCGGGCTCAACATCGCCCCAAGGATCTTCACAAAGTTAGCAGAAGTCGCTGTTCAGGAACTCAGGAATCAAGGGATTCAAGTAGTAGCCTATCTGGACGACTGGCTCATTTGGTCAGACACCTCCCAAAATTGCCTAAAAGCCACTCACAAAGTCATCCATTATCTTCAATCTCTAGGCTTCCAGATCAACTTCAAGAAGTCCCGTCTTCTTCCAAAATCGAAGTTCCAATGGCTCGGCCTGCAATGGGATCTTATATCTCATACTCTGTGTCTTCCCAGACCCAAGAGGTTAGAGATTGCAAGGAACACCAAACGCTTTCTTAAAGACAAAGTAAGTTCCAGACGACTCCAAGAGAGGATTCTGGGGTCCCTTCAGTTTGCCTCAGTGACGGATCTTCTTCTGAAGGCAAAATTGAAAGATATCAATCGTGTCTGGCGTTCGAGGGCGAACCGGAAGCTCCGGGACAGGAAAGTCCGCCTTCCTCCCATTCTACGGGAAAGACTTCTTCCTTGGACAAGAGCAAACAGTCTGTCAAAGTCAGTTCCCCTTCGATTTCCGCCTCCGAAATTAATCATTCACACGGACGCATCCTTGTCAGGTTGGGGCGGTTATTCTCAGCTCAAGAAAGTTCAAGGTCTTTGGACTCCCTTGTTCCGCCAATTTCACATCAATGTGCTAGAGGCCATGGCAGTTCTTCTAACCCTGAAACGTCTTGCTCTTCCCAAGAAACAACACCTTCGTCTGGTCCTCGACAGCGAAGTGGTGGTCCGCTGCCTCAACAGAGGCGGGTCAAAGTCAGGGCCTCTGAACCATGTTCTAGTAGCCATATTCTCCCTAGCAGCCTTGAACCGTTGGCATCTTTCAGCTGTCCACCTGGCGGGAGTCCGGAATGTAGTGGCAGACGCCCTGTCCCGGACCTCCCCTCTAGAATCGGAATGGTCACTCGATCTAAAGTTATTTCGGTGGATTCTCTCTCAGGTTCCCGGTCTCCAAGTGGACCTCTTCGCCACGGAATCCAACCACAAATTGAGAGTATATGTGGCTCCCAATCTAGACCCTCAGGCTTACGCCACAGACGCCATGTCACAGAATTGGGACACCTGGGAAAAGATTTATCTCTTTCCCCCGGTGAATCTTTTGCTGAAAGTTCTAGACAAACTGAGATCCTTCAAGGGACAGGTAGCCTTGGTCGCACCCAACTGGCCCAAGAGCAACTGGTATCCTCTCCTGCGAGAGTTGAGACTGTACCCTCACCCGATACCCAATCCGGTTCTGTCTCAGATAGTACAAACACGCGTTGTGTACGCTTTCTCAAACATTCAGAGCGCCCTAACTTTGTGGACTTTATGAAGTTTGCGGCTATGCATGGTGCCAATATTGATCCTCAAAACACCTTGTTCCTAGAATCGGATAAACGGGATTCCACCATCCGCCAGTATGACTCTGCAGTTAAAAAGTTGGCAAAATTTTTAATAGACTCAGACGTAAACTGTATGAACTTGAACCTTACAGTCACTTTCTTTAGATCTTTATTAGAATCAGGTCTGGCAGCCAATACTATCACCACTATTAAATCGGCTCTGAAAAAGATCTTCCTAGTGGGTTTTAACATAGACTTAACCGACTCTTTGTTAGCTTCAATTCCGAAAGCTTGTGCCAGACTGAAACCGGTTACTCGTCCTACTCCAGTGACCTGGTTCCTTAATGACGTACTCAGATTGGCTTCTGATACCATTAACAGTTCTTGTGATTACATTCCCCTTCTCAGGAAAACACTTTTCCTGGTGAGCTTAGCTTCCGGGGCAAGAATTTCTGAATTGGCAGCCTTGTCGAGAGACCCGGGTCATATTGACTTCCTGCCTTCGGGAGAGGTCCTTCTTTCTCCTAACAAATTCTTTTTGGCTAAGAACGAAGACCCTCAAAACAGATGGTCTCCCTGGAAAATTGTTCCCCTCACGCAAGATCCGTCTCTGTGCCCTGTTACTACTCTTAGGTCTTATTTATCCCGGACCTCCTCTAACTCCTCGGGGCCTCTATTCGTTAGAGAACAAGGCGGTACCATTACTATTAAAGGGATCAGGCAACAAATCTTGTATTTTATTAAACAAGCTAACCCTGACTCTTTTCCTCTTACACATGATATCAGGGCGGTTGCTACCTCGGTGAACTTCTTTCACCACATGAATTTTACAGACCTTTCCAGGTATACAGGGTGGAAATCACCGTCAGTGTTCAAGAAACACTACCTTAAACATTTGGAAGCCCTAAAATTTTCTACAGTAGCCGCAGGGAGCGTAGTTACTCCCAAGTAACTCACAGGTTAATGCCTTGACTCTTTATCTCTCCCTCTTACCTGCCTCATTTATACCCTATTGTATTCGTTGGTCTCGCACCTGAATACTGTTATTATATTTGTAAATTTTATGCTCCTGAGTATCTGTATATATTATCACTCACGGCATTATTATACCTACCTTATTGGATTTATGTTCATATTTAAGATACCCTTATAATTGTTTTTTGGTACTCATCTCTGATTAAAAGCATCCTGTATTTCCCTTACGCTTATGTTTTTTCCTTTATTTTGCAAGTTTGGTGACATTTTCTCTTGTATAGATTCACTGGGCGGCACAGGTTCGAGCCCAGAAAAGGGATTTTGACGTAGGAAAAATCTATTTCTGGGCGAAGGACCTGTGCCGCCCAGTGAACCCTCCCAGCTCCTCTCCCTTGGAGTCCCCAAACTTTGGGTGCTAAGGAGTTGGGTTCTGAGCGGATGCATTGTTAGTAGTACCGAGTTAGGTTGAACGGCTCTCCTCTATTGGGGTTTCTGTCGTGGATGAATCTAAATAGTGCGGGACCTCTGGATTATACGCCCAATTTTATACCGACACCAATAGGTGAGCGAGCTAGTTAACCTAGCACTCCTTTACATTTTTTCTCTGGTATATTTAGCAGTAAATTACCTAAGAATAAGTGCTAAATGGAGCTTATTCACTGGGCGGCACAGGTCCTTCGCCCAGAAATAGATTTTTCCTACGTCAAAATCCCTTTATTAAACCACTCTATTTATTAGGGGTGACTCACCCATTAGGAAGGGTGGACCTCCCTGCCAATCTGGCTTTTGACTTTGCCCAGGGGCTCCTTACCCGAGTATGTTAGTACTCAAAAACAAGGAGTCCCTGCCCTCGCTACACCTTCCTACGCAAGGTCCGCGGCCTACGTAAGCTGTGTGTTGAGACGTGCAGAAGTGTGACTGTCTAGGTAAAGTTATTCCGAGTCTATGTAAGAAACACCTGATGTAACCAAGACTTCCCAATACCACCTCGCTAGGGTATGGAGACGCAACATTATTAGCTTAATACTAGGTACACAAGGGAGCATGGTTTACCTGCAGTGGTTTGAGGTCAGCTTATGCAGAGAACCCAGGATGCTGCTTTCCCCATGAGAGGGTAGGATGAAGAAAAGAATAAGAACCAGTTAAATCTTTTCATTCACGCAGACTAAAACCGGGTAACAGTGCCCTCAACCTTCTGCTGCTTGTCCAATAAGGAGCTTGAGGTATACAACCAGCTGTTGTGCAGCCACCACTGGACCGATAGAGATCGTACAGGTATCAAGTTCCTGTGGGTCACGTCTTGCAGGAGAAAGGTTGTGAAAGTCACCTGGAGCATTCACATCCTTTCTTGTAAAACCTGCATCATAGAGTAATCTGTTAAGAAGGACCAGGGGCATAGTCATGCCCCTGACACTGAGTCGTCATGTCAAGATGATGTTTCTGTGATCGTCCTCTAGTCTCTCCCAGTGCTGACAAGAGAAGGGACCCGGGCAGGCTGTTGCCGTTTTCTTTAGGTAAAGTCTCATACCTTACTCTGTGAGGTATTGGGTAGTCTTCAGGCATACAATCATAGCAAAACTACAGCTTGTGGTAGGTGTCTAAGTGGGTTGTTTGTGATGTGGAGAGGGTTCTCTTGGAGAGACTATCAGGAGCTGCAAAAGGTTTGGAGACCGTTCTGCATAATGCCATAGCGGAGCTAGGAGAGTCCTTGAGAGGTTGACCGATGTTCTAGCCTTCTTGAGTGCCCTTCTCCAGATAAAACAGGGACGAGATGTAAATGTCATTGTTGTACCCACCGTTGTTGCCAGAGAGCCTTGGGGTCTAGGGCTGGTGAGCAACGGCAGCCTGAGATTCAGGAGTGTTGCGAACTGACCCCTAGTTGGAGGACCTCGTAAAGTCGGGGCTTTGTTGGCTACATGGCGATCCAAAGTCCATTCGGTATACCTTATCTGAGATGCTGTGCACAGATTGTCGGCGAGCACGTTCTTCCAGTCTAGAATGAAGCGGGCTGATAGTGGTACCGAACGGACTTTGGCCCATCTTAGTGTTTATACTATTAGATGGGAAGAGGCTACAAGAAAGTTCCTTCTTGCTTGTCGATGCGAGTCTCTATGTGGTGTGTGGTGTGTCGTCCATCACATCACTGAGTGGTCTGTTAGGAACCGATGAAGCTGCTGAAGGACCGGAAAGTTGGCCTTCATCTCTTAAGAGATTTAAGTGAAGGTACTTTCGGGCTCAGTCCAGAGGGCTGAGGTCGTGTGGTGCAGCACTATGGTCCCTCCTTTCTTCTTTTTCCGACACAAGTCTCTTGGAATGGAAGTCGTTATCGTTTCGAGAAGGTTTTGTGGAGATTGGTGTCTAGAATCATTCCCAGATACACCAGTCTCCTGGGAGGGAAGTAGGGGAGACTTCCGTAGGTTTACCCTGATCACTGGATCTTGGTAAAAAGACTTCAGAAGTTCCAGTGTTAATGCAAGGTTGCCACTGAGTCTGCTAAGGTCAGTCAGTTGTCCCGAGAGAGAGGAGACAGAAGCCGATCCTGTGAGACCAGGATGGGTATAGTGGAAAGACCGAAGCACAGTGCCTTGAACTGGTGTTTCTTGTTTGTCTAGATTGAATCTTCCAACCTTCCTAGATGGATGGTTTGGATATGGGAGTAAGTGTCTAAGACCTGAGGTCTTAGCCCTTGTTCGAACTCCAATATGGTGTGGACATCGACCCAAAGGGACAGCTCCTTGCTGATCCTTTTGCATGGAAGATAGTCGACGCTGGAGTCTTAGACTCGTGTCGTAAAGGATCAGACGCGATACCCAGAGTAAGAATTCTTCTCTGAGAGAGAATTTCTTTAACTAACAGAAAGAAGGCAACGCTTAGCCTTACCATGCGCCCTGATGGGATTGATGCTATTCCTTAAAATAGAATCAATCTAGCGAATGTTAATCAATGGTTAACCGTTGGGATCGTGGTTACTGTGCAGTTGGAGAGTGCTCGCAAGTAGTTCCCTGTAGGCAAGCCGTTGATGAGGGTTGTCAAACGTTTGCTGATCACTTTAGTGTGATGGCGAACGGCCAGTAGCGAGAAGCATGTTGGATACCTTCTGATCTAGGAACTACATGAAGCGGTTGACTAGTAAGTTCGAGTCATGAACTGCTGGCAAATTGCCGATGACCGATGAATCGGTGGTCTGTGAGCCAATGGCGAGTTTGAGATCAGCAAGCTGATTATGGTCCCCCTTGGTTGGTCAGAGATGAGCAAACTGAAGATGGGCTGGTCAGAGATCAGCGAGCCGAGTTCAATGATCGAAGAAAGATGAGCTGCCCATCGGTGATCTGGTGATCAGCAAGCTGATAACTGGTTATTGACTTGCAATCGGTGATTGGAAATGCTAGCAATTGGAGATCGTTAGTCATTAGAGGGACTAGAGGTCAAAGATCAGCATTGAGCTAGCAATTGGCGATCTGGTGATCGGCAACCTAGCGATCAGTAAACTGTGAACTAGCCATCAGCAAACAGTGATCTAGAGATCAGTCTGTTGATGCTTTCCTATTTGCTGACGGTGATCTGTCAAGGAAAAAGAAACTTCAGAAGAGACAGGGACCAAGGATTCCCCGTTTCAATTCTCCTTGTAGGATGGAATCTTCGGGATCTTGAATCCTTCTGTGAAGCCTTATTCCTCTTTTCCCGGTGGCAATGTTTATGTGTTTGAGGGGAGGAATGGGCAATGGTGACCTGTCCAAAAAGTTTTATTCCTTTCTACTGACTGATTCGCGAGTGTGTAGGAGAGTACTGGAGCGATGGCACACAGGATGATGCTGGTGCTTAATATCTGCATGGAGAGCAGGCAAGCGCTGGCTCTTACGCAAGAGCTAGTGCATTGGATCTGCAAGCCTTGACTCTTTGGCAAGAGCTGGAGCATTGGATCCGGGACCGTAACTGCGCAGGAGGGCACAGGAAAGTGAGGAAGAGTGCTGGCGTGTAGTAAGGCACTGTGTAGTTTTGTGCATTCTCCCTAGAAAGCGCCAAAGCGTGTGACTGGTTGTGCAAGGGTGGGTGCATTGGCGCGTGCGTGAGAATACTACATGGAGACTTGGCGCGCGCGTGTGGAAGACCATCGGCGCGCGTGCGTGTGGAAGACCATCGGCGCGCACGCGTGTGGAAGACCATCGGCGCCCGCGAGCAGAAGACCATCAGCGTGCGCGGAAGGCTGCTTGCGCCCACGCACGAAGGCCGTCGGCGCGCGCGCGGTAGACTGTTGGTGAGCTCACGCGCGTGCAAGACTGTTGGCGCGCGTGCAGGAGACCATCGCCGCCCGCACGTGGAAGAAAGTCACGCGGGCATTACTGTAGTATGGTGCGCGCGTGGGAGACCCTAGGCGCCCACGCGCGGAAGAAAGTCTGTCTGCGCGCGCGGAACTGTTGCCACGTGCGCGCAAGAGCATTGGCGCTCACGCGGGAGACCATTGGGACCCGCACCCAGAAGATCATCGGCGCGTGCGCGGTAGACCATCGGCGCCCGCGCGCGGAAGATCGTCGGCGGCCACGCGCGGAAGATCGTCGGCGCCCGCGCGCGGAAGACTGTTGGCGCGCACGCGCGGAAGACTGTTGGCGCGCACGCGCGGAAGACTGTTGGCGCGCACGCATGGAACACTGTTGCCACGCACGCGTGCAAGACTACTGGCGCTCGCGCAAGACTGTTGGCCTCCGCGCGCGGGAGACCATAGGCACCTACGCGCGGAAGATCGTCGGTGCGTGTGCGCGGAAAATCATCGGGGCGCGCGAGGAGACCATCGCTGCCCGCGCGCGTGCAAGACTGTTGGCGCCTGCGCGGGGAAGACTATTGGCGCGCGAAAGCAACACTATTGGCACGCGGGCGGGAGACCATTGGCACCCGCGCGTGGAAGATCGTCGGCGCTCGCACGCGCGGAAGACTGTCGGGGAGCGCGCATGCAAAGGTAGCGCTATTAGGTTGGCAGGTCAGCTGGTAGGACGACCAGTGGCAGGACGATCAGGAACTGGGATGTGCCCTTTAAAAAAGAGCGAGCATCCACCGATGGGGACCGTAAACAGGTCTGCGTTAGAGTCCAAGACCGAAGTCCAAAGGACTACATTGCAGTGCAAAGTTGTGCTGGTAGATCAGTAGGTCAGCTGGCAGGACGATCAGGAACTGGGATGTGCCCTTTGGAAGGGCGAGCATCCACCGATGGGGACCGTAAAAAAGGTCCGTGTTATAGTCCAGGACTGAAGTCCAAAGGACTACGTTGCAGCACAAGGTTGCGCTGGTAGATCGGTAGGTCAGCTGGCAGGACGACCAGGAACTGGGATGTGCCCTTTGGAAGGGCGGGCATCCACCGATGATGTCCTGGTAGGTCTGCTGCGCTGGTAGGTCGGCTTGATCCTCCGAAGAGGTGTCTCTATGAGTGGCTTCTCTCGCAAATGAGAGAGGTGAATACTTCGTAGAAGAGACTTGAAGACACCCGTGATGACGACCATGAGGGCCGCTGGATCAGCAAGCTGACCTTCAACAGTAGCAATCCTCTGAAGAAAATCTCTATGAGTGGCCTCTCTCGCGAACGAAAGAGGTGAACACTTCGTAGAAGAGACTAGAAGATGCCCATGATGACTCCCATTGAGGGCCGGTGGATCAGCAAGCTGACCTTTAACAGTAGCGATCCTCCGAAGAGGAGTCTCTATGAGTGGCCTCTCTCGCAAACGAGGGAGGTGAACACTTCGTTGAAGAGACTTGCCAAGACTGTGCTTCGCCCCTGAAGGAAGAGAAACTCAGCAAGGGGGGAGAGAAGTCTGGGCGAAGGCAGCAACAGCAGTCAGAGACGATGAATTTATTAAGATGTGGGAAGTTCTCCCTCTGAAGGGAGAAACAACCTTACACCTGGGGAGGAAATTTCCCTCGGAAGGGAAGTTGTCCAACCCCTCGAGGCAAACCTCCTTTAGCGTTCTAAGATGATCTGAAGTGCTGGTCATGTTGTCACGGGAGTGCTTCTAAAAGAAGTGATGACGCCCATGACGTCCTCTGAGGGACGGCAGTGACAGCAGATTCCCCAGGCATGAACAGAACAATGCTTCGTTGGTGCTCTTAGTTGAACGAAGAGAAACTGCATAGTTAACTGGGAAAAAATAAAATTAATTATTTAACAGAAATTCCCTAGGAAGGAACCCCGAGGGAACAACATAAAATAAGTATTGCGCCGACAATAAAAATTAATTATTTAACAAATTCCCCAGGGAGGAACTCCGAAGAGGAACCCTGAGGGAACAACATAAAATTAAATATTGCGCCCTTCCTTCTCCAGTCGACATCCACGGGAGAAGGGGGGAGCAGAGAAACTGTAATAATGCAGAATTACAATTATTTAAATTAGCTAAGAATATTCACTAATAATAAGAACTACTGATCCTCCAAAGGGAAGTGTTCCCCACGGAGAAAAGCTGAAAAGTTAAAATACAATTATAATTTCACTAAAAATAATTGGGACAAACAATCGGAAGAGCAACCTAACCCGCGCACGGGAAAGGAGCTTCCCAATAGTACACTGTTGTTGTAAAGGTGAACGACCTCGAGAAGAGAAAGGTCATAGTCAAACTTTGAGAGGCCATATTCATTCGCTCAGAAATTATATTTTTATAATAATATAAATTTTTTAACATACTTACCCGCTGGTTATATGAGAATGGCTAAAGTCCCTGGACGCCCGGCAGAAATTAAAAATCTCACGGCAATCGCAGATATGCCAGGTGTATACTAGTGCCCTCGCGGTAGACAGGCCGAAATATTCCAACCAATTCAGACCTTCCATGCCCCTTGGTCTCTAGAGGGGAGGAGGGTGGGATTATAACTTATATAACCAGCGGGTAAGTATGTTAAAAAATTTATTATATTATGAAAATGTAATTTTTAAACATAAAACTTACCAGCTGGTTATATAAGAATGGCTGATTGACACCCTTGGTGGTGGGTCAGAGACAGCAACGTAATTGGAAAATCACTTAAGAGTTAAATATAACAAACTTAAGAGGCTCGTACCTGATAAGGAAGCCGACGGCAATGGTTCTCTGCCTCATTCTGTCTGCTATCCTTAGGAGATCCAGCGGTCCACCCAGGGGGCTGACGATATCTAGGAGCTGTCAAATGGTGCCATAACCTATAACTTGACAGGACCTCAACTAATACCCTTGTTCCGGCCACTCTCACAGAACAAAATGACCACCTGACCAAATCAAAGATTGCGGAAGACTGTCGACCAATCTCCACATACAAGCATAAAAACTATACAAATTCCAAGAGTGAGAAAAGGGTACTAGGAATTAGGGGAGCGTAGTGGTAGAGCTTTCACCTACTATTGCATTCGCTGCAACGAATGGACCCAAGGTGTAGCAGTCCTCATAAAGAGTCTGAACACGTTTCAAATAATGGGATGCGAATACAGATCTACTTCTCCAAAAAGTTGTATCCATTATGCTTTGCAGAGAACGATTTTGTTTAAAAGCCACCGAAGTAGCTACGGCTCTAACTTCATGCGTCTTAACCTTGAGCAGCTTAAGGTATGCCTCACCACACTGGGTGTGAGCCTCTCTAATCAAGAGCCTTATAAAAAAGGATAAGGCGTTTTTCGACATAGGCAGTGTAGGCTTCTTAACTGCACACCAAAGAGCCTCTGAGTTGCCTCTCAAATTCTTTGTTCTGTCCAAATAGAACCTTAGTGCTCTAACAGAACAGAGCACCTTCTCCAACTCCTCGCCCACTACATCATAGAGATTAGCAATCTCAAAAGACTTAGGCCATGGATGGGAAGGACGTTCATTTTTGGCCAGAAAATCAAGCTGCAAGGAGCATATGGCTTTCCCATCTCGGAAACCAATGTTCTTGCTCAAAGCGTGAACCTCACTAACTCTTTTAGCTGTCGCCAAACTAACCAAGAAAAGAGTCTTCAAGGTTAAGTCTTTAAAAAAGGCCGAGTCTTTAAAAGAGGCCGAGTGCAAAGGCTCGAATCTGTCACTCATGAGGAATTTAAGAGCAACATCCAAATTCCAGGCAGGCGATTCTTGTTGTCGCCTCTTAGAAGTTACAAAAGACCTAAGAAGATCTTGCAGGTCTTTATTGTTGGAGAGATCCAAATCTCTGTGTCTGAAAACAGCTGCCAGCATACTTCTGTACCCCTTGATGGTCGAGGAGGAGAAGCTATGCTTATTTCTAAGATCTAAGAAGAAATCGGGAATCTGTGCTATAGAGGTAATGGATGAAGAAACCGAGTTAGCTCTACACCATTCTCTGAATACCTCCCACTTGGTCTGATACACCCTGATGGTAGAAGTCCTCCTCTTGCAATAGCCTTGGCTGCCTCCTTCGAAAATCCTCTAGATCTTGCGAGTTTTTCGATAGTCTGAAGGCAGTGGGACGTAGAGCTCGGAGGTTTAGATGGTTTCTTGCCAAGTGAGGTTGTTTGAGAAGATCTGCTCTTAATGGTAGGCTTCTCTGAATGTCCACCATCCATTCCAGTACCTCTGTGAACCAACTTCTTGACGGCCAGAAAGGAGCCACTAAGGTCATCCTGGTTCCCTCGTGAGACACGAACTTCTGTAACACCTTGTGCAGGATTTTGAAAGGTGGGAACGTGTACACATCCATGTGTGACCAATCCAACAGAAACGCATCTATTTGAGTTGCCTCGAGATCCGGAACTGGCGAGCAATATGTCTCCAGCCTTTTCGTCTTCGAGGTTGCAAACAGGTCAACGAGAGGACGACCCCACATCCGCCACAGTCTCTTGCAAACGTCTAGGTGAAATGTCCACTCTGTGGGGAGGCCTTGATTCCTCCTGCTGAGTCTGTCCACACTCACGTTCTTGACACCCTGAATAAATCGTGTCAATAAGGTAACTTTCCTTTCCTCCGCCCATACGAGAAGAGGTCTTGCTATCTCGTAAAGAGACTTCGAGCGAGTCCCACCTTGCTTCGCTATATAAGCCAAAGCCGTGGTGCTGTCGACATTGACCTGTACCACTTTGCCTAGGACTAGTTTCTCGAAGCCTTTGAGGGCTAAATGCACTGCTAAAAGCTCCTTCTGATTGATATGGAGGTTTTCTTGCTCCTTTGAACACAGATCTGAGATCTCTGGCTTCCCTAAGGTTGCTCCCCACCCTGAGTTTGAGGCGTCGGAAAACAACACGAGGTCTGGGCTCTTTTCCTCCGAGAGGCCCTCCTGAAGTCTGTGTACGTTGTTCCACCACTGAAGGTGTGTTCTTATGGTATTCGTAATGGGAATACTTTCCCTGTCGAGACTGTCCCCTTTCTTCCAATGATAATTGAGATGAAATTGAAGGGGGCGTAAGTGCAGCCTCCCGAGTGACACAAACTTTTCCAGTGACGAGAGGGTCCCCAGAAGACTCATCCACTCTCTCACCGAACTGACGTCCTTTTTTATAAAGGCACAAAGCTTTAGGAGAGCTGATTGAATCCTTGCAGGTGACGGAAAAGCCTGAAAAGTCCGACTCTGAATCTCCATCCCCAAATAAAGAATCTTCTGGGATGGAGTCAGCTGTGACTTCTTTGAATTTCACTAGGAGTCCTAATTCCTTTGACAAATTCAATGTCAGCTGCAGATCCTTCAAACAGCGGTCGGCTGAGGGGGCTCTTATGAGCCAATCGTCCAAGTACAGGGAAGCTCTGATGCCCCTTGAGTATAGCATGCTCGCCTCATTCAGCATGATCTTTGTGAATACAAGAGGAGCTGTGCTGAGACCAAAACATAAGGCCCGGAACTGGAAGACTTCCTTCCATACACGAACCTCAGATAACGTCTGCAACTCGGATGTATTGGGACGTGAAAGTAAGCGTCCTGGAGGTCCAATGATACCATCCAGTCGCCCTTCCTTACTGCTGCCAGCACAGTTTTCTGAGTTTCCATGGTAAACTTTGAATTCTGGATGTAGCTGTTGAGGGCACTTACATCCAGAACTGGCCTCCATTCCCCCGAACTCTTGGGGACCAAGAACAAACGGTTGCAAAAACCCTGGCGATTTTAAGTCTCGCACCCTCTCTATCGCTTTCTTCTCTAGCAAGAGAGACATCTGAAGCCGCATGGCTTGCCTCTGTGGTCCTTCCCTATATTTGGGTGAGAGATCCATAGGATCTGTGGCTAACGGAGGTTTTGAGAAGAATGGGATTTTGTATCCTTCCTTTAAAACAAGAACGGACCAAGGGTCTGCTCGTCTTCTCTCCCAGGCCCGCCAGAAGTAATTCAGCCTGGCCCCCACTGCTGTCTGAAGAGAGGGCAGTCAGACTCTGCCTCGGCTGGATTTAGCTTCTCTTTTCTTGGACTTCTTCCTGTCGGGCCTGAAGTTACCCCTTCCGGCAGGTTTACCACGAAAGGGCTGAGTGGATTGTGAAAACGAAGTAACTTCCTTTGATCTATGGGAAGGGAATGAAGTAGGCAGCAGCTTCCTAGCCGTCTTGGCAACCAGATCATGGGTAGCCTTCTGGGTCAGCGCAGCGGCAACTTCCCTTACCAACTCTTGAGGGAATAGCGCAGAAGACAGTGGCGCAAAAAGTAACTCCGATCTCTGAAAAGGAGTGAACCCCATGGAGAGGAAAGAACACATAGTTGCCCTCTTCTTGACAACTCCGGGTGTGAATAGGGTAGCCAATTCGTTTGAACCATCCCTAACTGCCTTGTCCATGCATGACATTAGTTGCATGACATTAGTTGAATGAGGTTACTAGTGTCAGTGCCCTTCATTTCCGACACTTTCCTCCCCAAGGCTCCCAGAGACCAGTCCAGAAAGTTAAACACCTCGAAAGCCCTGAATATGCCTTTCAAGAGATGGTCGCACTCAGACATAGACCACCACACTTTAGTCTTTCTCATAGCTAGCCGACGTGAAGACTTCTCCTGTCTCATACCAAACACTAGACTTGGAGGCTAGTCTGGCAGGAGGAAAAGTGAAACACGTCTTGCCAAGGACTTTCTTCGAATCCATCTACACTCCCATTAACTTTAACGCCCTCTTAGAGGAGCGAGAGAGTACCATCTTCGTGAACATAGACGCACTTGTTGCTTTACCAAGGGTAAATTTCGAAGGCAGAGAACGCGGGACTACAGGAGTAAAATGGTCTGGGAATAACTCCGTAAAGACCAGCATTAACTTCTTGAGGTCCACCGAATGTTGAGGTGGTTTATCCTCTTCTCCCTCCAAGATATCATCCAACGGTTCATCCGGGGAGAAAACCTCATCCGGCTCCTCCTCTGAAAGAAAATCAGCCGCCGCAGCAGTGCCTTGTTCAGAGAGGCGCCGTTCCTGTGTAGACGCATCAGCGCTGAAGTGCGCGCGTTTGCGCTGTTCAATATTCCCCTCTGCATGACGTTCACTAGCCTTGCGCTTGTTGCCACGTTCAGTTTGTGGAATAATATCCAACTGACACGAGGCGACAAGGGTCGACTGACGTGTGGCGTCATGGGTTGGCTGACGCGTGGCGTCATGGGTTGACTGACGCGTGCCGCCATGGGCAGACTGACGTGTGGCGTCATGGATTGACTGACGTGTGCCGTCGTGGGTAGAATGACGCGCGGCGTCATGGGATGACTGACGTGTGCCGTCATGAGTAGACTGACGTGCGGTGTCATGGGTTGACTGACGCGTAGCGTCTGACTGACGCTGACACTGACGCTCCGTATCGTGTCCGCTTCTGTCCTGCCGCTTAGCGGCCCGCTCCGTTGTTTGGTGAACGTCGTCGCGTTTGGAAGACCGACGGTCGGCGCTATGAGCGGTCAATTGATGCTGAGAAGCAGGTCCCTGACGAGACGCATCCACCTCAACCTGTCGTTGAACACTGCGGCTGGGAGATCGCCTGTGCGACAACGCGTCATTACCGGAATCAACAGGCCGCCTGTGCGACAATGAGTCTAAACTGGAAGACTGATGCCCAACTGCACTGCCAACAGCAGGGCGATAAGATTGCATAAGCGACGAGAGTTGCTGCTTCATGCTCTACAGCATAGACCATTTGGGATCACCCTTAGGCGACACGCGTGCAGCCTCTTCCAACGCAAATTCGCCTTCCTCATCACTTCCAAATCGCTCCCCACTTTCGGGAGACGAACACTAAAGCGGTGGTGCATGAACCGTAAAACCAGAACCAGGGATCAGCTCCGAATCTGACTGCACCAAACCTGTATCTATTTCAGAACTCCCGCCAGAGCGTTTCGCAGGCGAACCCTCGCCAAGGGACTGAAAACGCTCAGGTGTATCCAAATGGCTACAGCCAGGCTCTTGTGGAGGAGAATCGTGTTGCTGTACCACTGCGTCTGGTTTTCTCTTAAGAGGTCTAGAGGCTTGACGCCAGACCTCATCACGCGTAACTTCATCCAAAGATGGCGATAATGCACTAACCTCACCTTTCCTATGGTGCGGGTGAGCAACCTGTGATACGACAGCAGGTACGCTCGAGGGGATATCTGCGCGAGTGATGACGCCTCTCGTTCCCTTTCGCCATTTGACGTTACTTCTCCCATGGGTTCGGGAACATGAAAGAGGTCTAAGGCTAGGAGAACGACAGGATCGAGCAGACGCACCCTCCACAACACTGAACACATTAGCCGAACTTTTCGCACTTGATAGGTCGCCTGCGCGACAACTTTTAAGCAAACTAATTTCCGACGTAATCTGGTTCTTGTCCGCCGCTAGTGATTCAACTCTCACGCCGAGAGCTTGAATCGCGGACAACATATCCTTCATCATAGGTTCCTTCGGTTCTTGATCTACCAGTACGGGGGAAGGATTAGGATCAATGTCATTGGATACAGGTAAATCTACAGAACGAGAAGAACTGCGTCTATTTCTGTATCTCTCTAGTCTCCGAGTATAGCGCTCAAAAGCTAACCACTCACTTTCGGTCAAAGAAAAGCATTCTTCGCACCGATCCCCAAAAGTACAAGTTTTACCCCTACATTTCACACAAATCGTATGAGGATCAACAGAAGCTTTAGGAAGACGAGTACGACATCCTTTAATACAGTATACTGTACTTCTTATATACAGGGGAGGGGTCAGCCATATTGAATAGTTATGAGAGAGATCAAAACATAAACAAGGGTCAAAACTATCTAAATAAACCCAAAACAACAAAGATTTCAAGATAATATGAAAGAGAAATCAATAAAGCGAAAGCCCAAAACCAAAAGATAGTGTACATCACCAAATAAACCGTCCAAATCAAAGTAGGTTGCGAGTGAATTCCAATCGTTCCAGCCAGCAATGGCGGCAGGGAAGGTCTGAATTGGTTGGAATAGTTCGGCCTGTCTACCGCGAGGGCTCTAGTATACACCTAGCATATCTGCGCTTGCCGCGAGATTTTGAATTTCTGCCGGGCGTCAAGGGACTTTAGCCATTCTTATATAACCAGCGGGTAAGTTTTATGTTTAAAAACCCATGTTTTCCGTAGGAAAAAAGGAAAAGGCGAAGACAATGGTTGAATGAAGAGGGTCCAGGTGATGAAAATTCCCCTGCGGCGGCCGAGTTGACGGTTATATGCCGACGGGAAGACCGATGGACTAGAGAGGGAGAGGTTGTTCCCCACGAAGTGTAACTGTGCTGGCCTTGCTAATCTACACAAGCGTCGTTGTCACATATGTATCACACACACAGCACAAACACTGAAAAGGCAACTTATCACATTTCTATACACATATATATACATAAACATAAAGAATGTTTTCATATATATATACTAGTATAAGAAAAAGTAAGTTAAAAGACAAAAATTAATGGCAGTCCAGAATAGGCGAGGAGGGAGAGAGGAAACAACCGCTCTCAATCCGAGTCAAAAGTAAAGTGACTAAATCACAGGTGTGTGAACGGGAGTGGTAGCAAGCTACCCCACCCCTACCCCCGCTAACTAGCGGTGTGGGTAGTTAACCCTCACTAAATTTTAATGGCTCGTTATTTCAGCTCCGCCATAAGTATAACCCCTAATAAATAGCGTGGTTTGTATTCCAGTTACGGAACAAAGTAATCCTAATTTTTTTTTCTATTATTTTCAGGTACAGGAATGTGTATTCCCCTCTTTCTCTACCAGTCATATTTGCTAACCAAATTTGCCTTTTTAGCATTCTCCTAATCAAGATGAAACTCTACACTATTGCTCATTCTAAAAACAAGCTTAAATTACTAAGGAAATATTTCACTCCTCCAATACCAATGTCTCAAATTAAAACATTTCCTAACTCCTTCCCGAGCTCTCCCACTCATCGGGACTTACTGCTGTACCTCTTTCTCTCCAACTGAATGACGGGAGCCAGTAGGTTCCTTTGGGAAGAACGTTTCTCCACTCCGTCACCTTCTTCCTCTTCATTTGACATAAAGAAAGCTAAATTGGCAAAAATATAAAAGTTGCCAATTATCCTTAACCCACATCCCAAACCACCTACAAATAAAAGTTGCAGATCATCCCATATCCCAAACCACTTACAAACCCAAAACACACTCATGGGCTGCAAGTGTACAAAAGGCCGTGCCTTGTCAAACAACAACAACAGCAACCTATCTTGATGTAATCAACCTATTTTCTTTTTTCATTGTTTGGTTATAGAAAACAAAATTAGGAATAACGTATCTAAATTACTCAGGTTTGTATAGCTAGCAAAAATAACAAATTTGGAGATAATTTGTATTTTTCCTAGCATACAAACCTGGAGCTATTTACAGGGGTATTACTTTTTGGCAATGCTGAATACTAGCCAAGACAATTTTAGTGAAGGATAACTATCCCCATCTGCTAGTTAGTGGGTGGGGGGTGGGGTAGACTGGCTACCTGGGTAACTCACACCCATTGGCTGAGTAACAACTTTTGCTTTCTTGTAGGACTTCTAGGGGGACAGGGTGGCTGGCCAATTTGTATAAATAGCTCCGAGTTTGTATGCTAAGGAAAATACAAATTCCCTCCAAATTTGTTATTTGCTCCGACGCAATTACAAACTCTTCGATATTTATAGGGGGTGACTTACTCTTAGGAGGGAGGAAGTCCTACCAGCTGGCCTTGGCTATGACCCGAGGTCCTCCAGTAGGAACTATACCCTCACTAAAACCAATGTCGTTACAAGGTAACGCACTGATAGCGGCCTGCAGAAGCTTTTGTGAGAGACTAGTGGCTTGTCTTATCGTAGGAACTCTAATACAAGCATAGAGTTCTAAGACTTACCCAATACCATCCCTCAAAAGGTATTGGGGACGCAACAAAGTATATGTAAAATAATCACGATGCACAAGGGAAATGAGACTTACTTGCAGAGAGGTAAGATCAGCTATGCTGTGGTCTTGTGGTGCTGTCCCGCCCCCCACCCGGGGGGGGGGGGGAGTGAAGAGAAGAAAGGAGCCAGACATTCTTTCTCATTCACCCCAGACTAACCCGGGTAACCTCAACCCTCTGCTACCTGTCTATCAAGGAGCTTGAGGCATTTAAACCACTTGTGCGGCCAAGACAGGATCAATGGAAAGCATCTCCATGTTTCTGTGGGTTACCTCTTGCAAGTAGTGGGCAGTGAAGGTAGTCTGACGCTTCCACATGCCCGCTTGCAGTACCTGTGCCATAGAAAAGTTCTTGTATGCCAGGGACATTGCAATGCCCCTCAAGTCATGAGCTCCGGGTCAATTGGACAGAGGAGGGTCTGGACTGAGAGCATTTTCAATCACTTTCCTTATTCATGAGGAAATTCTTTTTCTCATGACCCTCCTCTTGACCTTCCCCATGCTAACGAAAAGCGCTTGCACACGGGGGGAGAGCTGCTGCTGTTCTTTTTAAGTAACACCTCAGACTCCTTACTGGACATACTAACAGCTGGTCTGGATCTTCAGTACAGAACGAAGACTCTATTCGGAATGGACCGAACCTGGAGTCCAGCACACCCAGATTTTGAGTCTTAGCAATGAATTCAGCAACATAGTTGAGGATTACTTCTCCCCATCTCCTGGAGTGGGAGACGTCAGCAGATAGACCATGAAGTTCACTGACTCTCTTGGCCAAAGCCAATGCGAGCAGGAACACAGTCTTCCATTTGAGGTGGTGATTGGAAGCCTGGCGTGATGGTTTGTAAGAGGGGTCCTTCAAGGACCCGAACCATGTTCCAAGGAGGCAGTCTAAGCTCTGAATGGGGACAAGTAAGCTCGTAACTACATATGAGCAAAGAAAGTTCCGAGGAGGAAATATTGACTCAAGGCTGAGTGGTAGCCTTTGACTGCCGAGACCGAGAGAAGAATTTCTTCCTGAAGGTATACAAGGAACTCTGCTATAGTTAGAACAGAGGCATCGAGGGGAGAGATACCCCTTCCACGACACCAACCACAGAAAACTGACCACTTTGCCTGGTAGACTGCCACTGTGGATTTCCCGAGGTGTCCAGCCATTCTTTTCACAACTGGTTGCGAAAAGCCTCTCTGTATGAGGAGGTGCTGGACAGTCTCCAGGTGTCAAAAGAAAGCGAAGCTACTGTCTTGTGGAAGATATTGGTGTGTGGTTGTTTAAGCAGGTCGTGGCGTGGAGGGAGCTCTCTTGGGATCTCCGTGAGGAGTTGCAGAAGGCCAGGGAACCATTCTGCATGATGCCATAGCAGAGCCATAAGAGTCATTTGCAAGTTGTTGTTTGCTCGCACCTGGTTGAAGACTTTTCTCATCAGACAGAAGGGGAGAAACATATAAGCGTCCAGATTTATCCACTGTTGAAAAGCATCTTGCCAAAGAGCTTGGGGATTCAGGACTGAGGAGCAGTATAACGGGAGCCTGAAATTCAGGGCCGTTGCGAACAGATCCACAGTCGGGCAACCCCACAAAGTCAGGACTTTGTTGGCTACTAGAGGATTCAAAGACCACTTGGTGCCAACTATCTGCGTCGCTCTGCTCAGCTTGTCTGCTAGCATATTCCTTGCCCGGAATGAAGCGAGCTGATAAAGTCACCGAGTTGTCTTCTGCCCATCTGAGTATCTTTACTGCAAGATGGCACAGCTGCTGCGAAAAAGTACCGCCGTTTGTTCAGATAAGCTACTACTGTGGTGTTGTCGCTCATCAACACCACGGAGGGCCCCGTCTGGACCTGGTGGAACTGTTTGAGGGCCAGAAAGGCTGACCTCATATCTAAGAGATTTATGTGCTGGTACCTTTCTGATTCGGACCATTGGCCGGAGATGTAATGGTGCACACGTGGGGCCCCCATCCTTCTTTTGATGCATCCGAAAAAAAGCATCAATTCTGGGGGAGAGACGAGAAGATCGACCCCTTTGCAGAGGTTCAGATCTGCCAACCACCATCTGAGATCTGACCGTTCCTCTAACTCTATGCGGACTAGATGATCCCTGGAATCGCTGGACTGATTCCACTGGGATTTTAGATGCCACTGGAGAGATCTCATCCTGAGGCGAATGTTGGGGACCAGTTGGATCAGAGAAGATAGGTGACCGACACGGCGAAGCCAACTCTGCGCCGGCAACTCTTCCCATCTGAGGAAGACATGTACTATCTTCCTCAGTCTCTGAATTCTGTCGTCTGATGGGGAAGCTTTATGCCTTAGGGTGTCTATGCACATGCCTAGGTATACCAATTCTTGAGAGGGAAGCAAATGAGACTTCTCAAGGTTTACCACAATCTCCAGATCCTGCAAAACCTTGGAAGCTCGTCTTGGTGGCGGAGAAGGACCGTCTGCGATTCTGCCAGAAACAGCCAGTCGTCCAAGTATTTTTGGAGACGGATGCCGACTCTGTGAGCCCAAGATGACACTAGGGCGAAAACTCTTGTGAAGACTTAGGGTGCTATGGAAAGACCGAAACACAGTACCCTGAATTGGTAATGCTTCTGGTTGAGCATGAATCTTTGATAATTCCTAGATGACGGGTGGATTGGGATCTGGAAGTATGCGTCCTTCAGACCTAGAGTGCACATGAATTCCTGTGGTCTTATCGCTTGTCTGACAGTGTTGGCCGTCTCCATTCTGAACGGGGTCTGTCCGACAAACCTATTCAGAGCCGAGAGGTCGATGACTGGTCTCCAGCCTCCAGACGCCTTTCTCACAAGAAAGAGTCTACTGTACTATAAAAGCCTGCGGACCCGTTGAGGACCTTTTAGAGAGCACCCTTCTCCAACATAGTCTGGACTTCTGCCCTGAGGGCACACTCATGTGCGGATCCCTTTGCATAGGAGTTTAATGGAATTGCCACTTGAGTCAGTGGAGAGAGAGAGAGTGAATACCCTGAACGAATCACCTCGACCGTCCAAGGCTCGGCTCCGTGATGAAGCCACCTCTGCCAGTGGCTTTGCAGGCATCCCCCCACAGGTGGACAAATGGGAGGACTGCCTATTCTAGTGGGAATGGCCTCGGCCTGATCCCTTCTTTCCCTTTCCTCCATGAAAGGACTTTTTACTCCATAAGGCTTGGTTGAACCCCCTTTGACCCTGTTGTTTTGGGTCTCTAGCCCTTTTTGTTTGCGGTTTAGGCTGTGGTTTCCGCTGTGGCTGAGAGGGGTAAGGTCTGGCTGTCAAGACCTTCTAGATGAGGGAGTCCTGGCTGGACTTCCTCCACCTCTCTGCCACCCGCTCGACATCCTCAGGGTTAAGCAGGGAATTACATTCGAAAGGTGCATTCCTCAAGTCTCGCCACTTCGGCCTGAGGGAGATGTCTATGGAATCTACCTATGACGGCATCTCTCCTCTTCAGAATGGTGTTGGCCAACAGGTTCACCACTTGATGAAAGAGAAACTCGATGTCCCGAATACCAGACAGTAGAAATGTCTCCATAGACTTCCTGGAGGACTCCCGAGACAGATCCTTAGATCGAATCAGTTGTCCTAAAGACCCCAACCAGAAGTTGAGCCACGAAGTCGCCTGCATGACGTACTTTGCCACCTTCTCCTGGTTGAGGATCTCAGGGGCTGAAAACAAGACTGGAAGTCCTGTAAGCTTCTCGAGGGGCGTAGCCCTCGAGAGTGCCTCTATGGAGTGATCAAGAGGCAGGGTTGGGAGACTCCCCGAGGATCTCGTAGTACCTCCTCTGAAACACACACGGAGGGGGGAGGAGTTTCGAAGATGAGTTGGAGTGGATAGAGGCGGTAGACCCAGTTGCCTGGCACACTGCCTTCTGTTTGGCACTCCTCATCCCCTTTAACCAGAGCAGAGCTGCACTGGCCCTCGGGTTTTCGAGTACTGTAAAACTGGTCAAGGACAGTTTCCTTTCCATTTAGATGGGCTACCGATGGATCTGGAAACCCCTGTGATTGATGGATTGCATGCAGACTAAGACCTGCCAGAAGGCATGCTCAGACTCCTTCCTCTCATCCTCCATTAGCTTTGGACTAGCGGCAGATGGCAAAGCGTCGTCCTCGGGATCGTTTTGCCCATCTACATCTGAACTCTCACCCATAGGAGCTCGAAGTGGGGTTGTAGACGTCATTGGGATAGACCGGAGACAGGGAAACTGCTGAGGAAATGCTTGCGTCCGGCTGCCTAGGAGGCAGCGAAGAGGAAAGCCTGGCCGAGGATTTAGGGATGGTAAATAAATCCTTCGGCTCCCTGCTCCGAGCCAGGTGTTCCTCCATCAGCAAGGGCCTAGAAGGCTCTGCTAGCCTACAGGCAGGATGGTAATCCGCCTCCGGAGGGAGCACGTCAAACCCAGTCACAGGTCGTACCTCCTTTGGCACTATCTCGAATGGGGAGGGACGAAAGGAGTCGCTATAGCAAGTTAACCCATCTTCCTTCAGCGGCGAAGGATGGATCCTCTTAATCTTCCCCTTAGGTCTGGCCTGTGGCATCTTGAATTTCAAGGGGCTACCTTGGAGTTCTTGCACACACTCTTCCCGAGGCCTCTTGCGAGGGGAGAAAGGTTTCTCCCTACCAGAAGGACCCACAGGGGTGAAATCCTCCGAACTCCTCCTATGGTCGGCAGAAGGGGAAGCCCAAGGGACAAGAGGTGGCAGCAAAGGAATACTTGGAGTGCCTCCTAAGGACTGGGTGCGGGGAGTGACCCCCGTCACGGCCTGATGCATTACACTGAATAATGTTTGAAGCCATGGGGGCTCGCAGGCTCCCAAAGAACTGAAGGGGAGGTCCTTGGGAAAACACAGATCCCTGAGTTTAGGAACCTCGGCAGGTTTCTTAATCCTCTTGTCTATAGGAGGCTTCCCAGCAGGCATGATCGGAACAGGCCTAACCTTAGGGATAGAGTCTGGCGTTGTCACATAAGCAACTGTCTCTGAAGCGATGAAAGCCTTTGGGACTGGAGAGACCAATGGGTATCTCTCCTTGCAAGAGGGTTACCCCAGGAGGAGTGACCTTCTGCAGCAAAAAACAGAGATGGTACTTCGTCTGAGGACAAGGTAACCACTGGGGCAAGGCGAGGTGGGTTTCGCAAGGATGCAAACCTCGAGAACCCTCTCTAGAATGAGACATAGGAACATCAAG
>NC_090740.1:28618088-28750588 GCF_036898095.1 Palaemon carinicauda
CTTGGCAACAAACCTGAATGTTGCCTCCTCCTATCCCCCTGAATGGGCGAAGTCGTATGAGAGACCATGTGACTCGCTTGGCTGAAGATAGGCTAGCAGGAACACTGTCTACCCAGTAAGGTGGTGATCTCGGGCCTTACATAGTGGTTCGTCAGGGGGTCTCTTTAGAGACTTGAGGACTTGAACCATGTCCCAAGGAGGAGGACTCACCTTCGACTGAGGGCAGGAGAGGACAAGGCTTCGTATGAGAAGGAAGAGTTCCAGCGAGGGAGAAATGTCTACCCCTAGAGCCTGGAGGCAAGACCTAAGGCTGAGAGATAGCCTTTCACAGCCGAAACTGAAAGGCACATTCATCCCGCAATCCCATGAGGGGCTCCGCTATTGCTGGAAGCGGCATCGTGTGGAGGGATACCCTCTCCACGACACCGACCACAGTAACTCGCTCCTTCACCTGGGAGACTACTGCGGAAGATTTGCACAGGTGTCCAGGCCTCCTTTTCGCAACTTGTTGCGAAAATCCTCTCTCTTTGAGGAGATGCTGGAAAGACTCCCGGCGGGAAGTTGGAGCAAGCTACGGCTTTGCGGAGGATGATGGCATGTGGCTGTGTGAGTAACCGGTGACGTGGGGGGTTCCCTCGGAGGCTCCGTAAGGAGTTACAGAGGGACTGGTGAGCCACCTGCGAGAGGCCCTAGCGGAGCTAGGGAGGTCATTGAGAGACTGACTGAAACTCTGGTCCTGTAGAGTACTCTACTCATCCGCCAGAACGGGGGAAGGCAAATACATCGATGTTGTCCCACCGTTGCTGGAAGGCATCCTACCAGAGGGCCTTGGGGTCCGGGACCGGGGAGCAGTACAGCGGGAGCTTGCAGCTCAGTGCTGTAGCGAACCGGTCCACAGAGGGAGCCCCACCGAGTCAGGACTTTGTAGGCTACTTGAGGATCCAAAGACCACTCGGAATGTGGTGTCCGTGTCGCACTGCTCAGACTGTCGGTGAGGCCATTCCTTTGCCTGGAATCAGGCGAGCTGCTAAGGAGACCGAGGGGAACTCGGACCATCCCGGTATCTCTACCGCAGGAAGGGATGGCTGTACTGAAAAGTACCTCCTTGACTGGGCAAGAAAGCCATCACTGTGGTGTTGTTGATCCTCACAACCACAGAGTAGTCCACCAGGCTAGGTGGAGCTACTGAAGTACCAGAAACACAGTTTCCATCTCTAGTAGGTCTAGAGTAGGTACTTCCTGGTTCTGACCACTGGCCTGAGGACCCGTGGTTCAGAACGTGGGCCCCCCACTTTCTTTGATGCGTCCGAAAACAGCATCAAGTTGGGGGAAGGACGAGAAGGTCCACTCCCAATTGTAGATCCTCGTCTGCTTCCCACCCCTGGGGGTCCGTCTGCTCCGGTTGTCCCCTAGGGGTCCCGGCGTCCGGGGAGTCGTGCCCCTGACTCCCCCGCGCCCTGAGTCGCCACTGTAGAGAACTCATCCTGAGGCGACTGTTGGAAACCAGACGGGCCAGGGAGGAGAGACGTAACCACATTGGGTTGGAGGGTCTTCTCGCGTGGGGAAAGGTCTCGCGACCTTCCTCCGCTTTGCTACCCTGTTGCCTGAAGGGAAGGCTTCGGGAGATTGGTGTCTAAGACCAGGCTTAGGTATACCAGACTCTGAGAGGGCTGCGGGGAGGACTCCTTGAGGACCGCCATGATCTTTAGAACTTGGCAAAGTCCGAGGAACTTGTCCCGATGACGAAGAAGGGATGCCTTCGAGTCTGCTAGGATAGGCCAGTCACCCAGGAAACGGAGAGGACGGATGCCGATCCTGAGAGCCCGTGAAGAGATCAGAGTGGAAGCATCGGTGAACTGTTGAGGTGCTGTGGAGAGACTGAAGCACAGCCCTTGAACTGGTATATCCGCCTTCCAGGCAAACTCCAAAGTACTTCCTTGAAGATGGGTGAACCGGGATCGGAAGTACGCGTCCTACCGGACCAATGTACACATGAAGTCTTGTGGTCTCACCGCAAGACTGACCGCGTCTGCTGTCGCTATGCTGAACGGGGACTGTTTGACAACCCTGTACAGAGTCGAGAAGGGAAGGAGACGATTAAGGAGGCCTCGGAACCCGTTGGCCACCTCTTGGAGGGAGCGTATCTCCGACATGGACTGGACTCTGCCCGGAGGGCTCGTCCCCTCACCGATCCCTACCCAGGGAGGAGGGAGGGGCTCGATACCGACCGGGACTGTTGAAGGAGACAAGCTCGGAGAGCTGGCCCTCAGCCTATTCTCTGGCGCTCTCCCCTCCCTGAGACCAGGGCAAGCTGCACTGGCCCAAGGGAGCCCTTGGGTGAGTAGACTCGGTCCCGGACCGTATCCTTCCCTTACCGAGGAGGAAGCTCTGAATCTGGGGTCCCCTTGAGGTTTCTCCTGAGGGTCAGAACCTGCCAGAACGCAAGTTCCGACCCCTGGAGCTTCTCCCCCTGATGGACTGGCAGCGAGGTCTCTCATCCCCGGAGGCTCTTCCTGGGGAGACTCATAGACATGCCCCAAGGGTCCAACTGGATCCTGTCGGGTCCTTGCGGAAGACTGGGCCTTAGGATCCCTCCTAGGAGGGAAACAGGACCCCAGCGATGAAGAATGTGAGGCTTTCGCCCCCTCCGCACGAGAAGATTTATCAGGAAGAGGCGGGGATTCTCCCTATGGAGTGAGGGGGAGAGGACCGGGTCTTCCAACCCTCCTGGGGATGAGTAATGCTCATCCGCAGGGGAGGGAAGATGAAGTCTGAGGAGGGCTCATCACCTGCGTAAGGACTCGCGAAGGGACAGGATAGTTCTTGGAGGGGATACCATGCCAGGGATTCCTCTCACCCCCTTCAGGGGGAGAGGAAGCTGCTACTAATTAGTGACCCCAGTCAGAAGGCACAGGCTCATCGCCTGCATGAGCGCTCTGACGACAGCATCCCACCAGGGATGCTGACCAACACTCGCGCTGACAGGGAGTCCCTCTGGAGGGAAGAGGATCGTTCGATCCTCTGGAGGAGTTGACACATGAGGGTTCGCCCGCAGAGAATCTGCAATGAAGGGAGACCTTTGACCTGTCCGGAAACCTCCCCCCCCCCCTCCGGAGAGGGCGCTGTTCGGGGGAGGGAAACGCGAAGGTGGCCTGACCGCCATAGGCCCTGATTACATCAGGACGCGATGGCGTCGGAGAACGGTGCGCCGATCGTGCGAAAAGCACAGATCTGGGTAGCGAGTGAATAAAATATGCGTAGCAGTATAACCGCGCCCGCATGCACGCGTACCCGCGTGAGCGTGGGCGTATCGGCGCCCGCGTGAACGATCGCCGCGCTTCCGCGCGTATGAAGATCGCTGGCGCTTGCGCGTGAAAGATCGTGGGCGATAGCGAGGGAAACCATCCCACGTGCGAACGATCTCGGCGAAAAAAGATCGCCGGTGCTTGTGCCGTCGGCGATTGCGTGTGGGAAACCATCCCACGCGAGGAAGGAATAACGCTGACGATCTTCGGCGCCTACGCGTGTACGAAAATCGTCGGCGCTAGCGCGAGAGAAGATCGTCGGAGACAGTGAGTGGGAAACCATTGGTGCCCGCGGGCGTACGATCTCCAACTATGTAAGACGATCGTCGGCGATTCGCGCGAGCACGGACGATCTTCGACGGTCACGCGTGTGCGAAGATTGTTGGCGCTCCCGTGCGAGAGAAGATAGTCGGCAATCGCGTGCGGGAAACCTCAGTGCCCGCGTGCGGACGATCTACGACGATCGCACGCGGACGATCCGAGCGATGATCACGTGAGCCTCAATGGTCGCGCGCGGGAAACCATCCCGCGCACAGAACGATCTTCGGCGCTTACACGTACTATGAAGATCTTCGGCGCTTGTGCGCCTAGCGCTGGATCCGAAGATCGGCGGCTAACGGCCGTCGACGATCGGGTGCGGAGAACCGCGCGCGAACGGCCTCATTGTCGCGCGCGGGAAACCATCTCGCGCACAGCACGATCTTCGGAGCTTACGCGTAATATGAAGATCGTCGGCGCTTGCGCGCCTAGCGCCGGATCCAAAGATCGCCGGCTAACGGCCGTCGACGATCGCGTGCGGGAAACCGCACGTGGACGGCCTCGAAGATCGCGCGCGGGTTAGTTTCCCGCGCCCGGAACGACCTTCGGCACTTACGCGTTACGAAGATCGTCGGTGCTTGCGCGCTAGGGTCATCAGCTAACGATCTTCGAAGATCGCGTGCGGGAAACCATCCTGCCAGCGGGCGATCTTCAGCACTTACGCGTTAGCGCGTATCAGAAGATCGTCGGCTAACAATCTTCGACGATCGCGAGGATCGCGCGCGGGAAACCATCCCCTGCGCGTGCGATCTTCAGCACTTACGTGCAAGTGAAGATCGTAGGCCCCTGTGCAACAGAAGATCGTCAGAGAGCGTGCACGCGCGCTTGGTTGAAGGATCGGCTAACTCGTAGATCAGGAACTGGGATGTGTCCCTAAAAGGGAGGGCATCCCCTGAAGAGAACCAGGAGGCCTGCTTCAGAGCCGACGATCAACTGAAGAGCTGCTAAACACTCCGAGGAGTGGTCTCTGTGAGGGACCTTTCCCGCGAACGAGAGGTGACCTTCGTAGAAGAGACTTAGAGACACCGCAGGCTGAACCGCTGGTGAGCGCCTGTGCGCTATCTCGGGAACCCCAACGATGTGCACAAATGCACAGGGAACGTTGGTAGCAGCCTAAATTGAAAACTGGAACAGGGTGTCTCTGGAAGGCAGTCTCAGGAACAGCAGCAGAGCGCTAGCGTGCAAGGGAACGTTGGCGTGCAGGGAATACCTGGCACTTAAGGGACTTACTCACGGTGTGAGAAAGTCTCTCCTGCCCCGGAGGGAGGAGCCCATTGGGTAACGGGGGCGTGGGCGCCGAGGCGCGTCAGCAGTCAGGAGCGGATACAGCAGGCAGAGAGAGACCCAAGGACTAACGTAGCCTGGGTGGAGAGGCCCCGAAGGGATAGTTGCAAGACCCCAAAGGGTCAGCGCAACGAGAAACCGAAGTTTCTCCGTCACTAATCACCGAAGTGTATAAGTGACTAAAGTTACGAGAGTCCGAGGGAACTGCGTAACTAAAGCTCCGAAACCCCGAAGGGTCAGGGAAAAAGAGAAACCGAAGTTTCTCTGTCACTAAACACCGAAGTGTTAGTTACTGAACAGCAAGCTGTTTCAACAGGAACAATCCTCCGAAGAGGAGTCTCTATGAATGGCCTCTCTCGCGAACGAGAGAGGTGAGCACTTCGTAGAAGAGACAGGTGATGGAGCCCCCAAGGGCCGTGAGATCAGCTGACGTAAACAGGAACAATCCTCCGAAGAGGAGTCTCTGTGAGTGTCCTCACACGCGAACGGGAGGAGACACTTCGTAGAAGAGACAAAAGGAGCAATCCTCCGAAGAGGAGCCCTTAGTGTGGCCTCCCTCGCGAACGAGAGAGGTCCAGACCTATCTCGCAGCTGCTCAGCCCCTTGAGCGTAGCTACAGAAGCGCCCGCTCAGCCCCGAGAGCATAGTCGCTAGTACCATGGTCCGGCCTTGCAACCGCTCAGCCCCTTGAGCAAGTCACAAGGGCGGTCGCTCAGCCCCAAGAGCATAACCGCCTAAGGACCAGGGAAGGTAAGAAGGGAAGTTAACAACTACCCAGGAGGCGAACCTCCTTATCGTTCTAGGATGCACTGAAGAGCTGACAGTAGTCACGGGGGAACTTCTAAGAGAAGTGAACGCCCCTGACGATGTCCTAGAGAGACGGCGGCGACAGCAGACTCCCCAGGCATAAATAGGACAGCTCTGCTTTGAAGGCACGCAACAGGCACGAAGAATCGGCATCGTAAACTGTAAAATAAAAAGAATAATTATTTAACAGGAATTCCCCCGCGTGAAAACTCCGAAGAGAAAACCCCGAGGGAAAGTAAAACATAAGAACGAAAGTAGATATACGCCCTCCTCCCCCACTGCGGGAGAGGGGGGGACGAAAACTTAACAAAAAAACAGAAATTATAACATTATAATTATGCAACTGACTTTGAATGTTCCAAGGATCACAGACCCCCGAAGGAACGTATTCCCCAGCTGTAAAGTTAAAAAGAAATACAATTATATTCATAAAAATAATTGAGACAAATAAAACGAAATAGCAACTCGGCCTGAGAAGCTATCGTAGGCGTAGTACGGAGTAGGAGGTGAACGACCTCGAGAGAGGGGCCGTACTCCACGAAGGCAACCATGGTGGCCTAGGAGTGAACGGCCGTGACCAAGAAGAGAATCGTGGTGGCCTGGCTAAGCCGGCGATACTCTCGTAAACGTACACAACACACACCGCACAACACCGAAAGCAAAGGAAACTTACCATTTTCTATACACAAAAATATATATAAACATCAATAATGTTTAAATATATTTAGTATAAGGAAAGGTAAGTTAAAAAGACAAACAATAATGGCCGTCAAGTGAGGATGGGAACGGAGACTTCCAATCGCCATCCGAGCCAAAAGTAAAGTGAGCTTTTCACCGGTGTTTGTGAGGGGGAGGGGTAGCAGGCTACCCCTCCCTAACCCCCGCTAACTACCGGAGGGGTAGTAAACCCTCGTTAAAATTCTTATGGCTCGTCGTTCAGCTACGCCGAAGTAATTACACCATGTAAATAGCGTGGTTTGTATTTCAGTTACGGAATAAATATATATTCTTAATTATTTGACTGGAAACATAGATAAATGATAGTTCTTTGAAAATATTTTGTCATTTATTTCAATAGCAAATCATATTGATCTATAAGAAAATAAAAAAAAAGAATGTTTCTTTTCATAGAAAATGATAATCAAACCTATTATTAATGAGAAAATAGGGACAAGTACAAAATTGGAAATAAATGTGAACAATTCAATATTTACTATAGCCATATACGTGACAATTTAAATGCTTGAATATATGACGGGTCTATTTAATTCAACCGAATGCTCATAAAACAGCTTCAGTTCTTTTAAATATGGCACTAACATTCGCTTTGAGGCATGGGTTCCATAAATAAAGGACCATACCATCTGTAATTTGAAAAAGGTATGTATCCATTTGGTGCTCTGGTTACTCCTCTACTCCTGATGCCTGGAAGTTGATCTTACTGGAATTAGTATGGACCGGCAGGGGTCACTTGCCTTATTTAGATAGGCACTGCACATCACTAAGAAACTAGCTATTCTTTGGTGAATTTAGCCAATGAATCCTCTAAGGATTTAGTCAGTCCATGGAAAGCGAAAATGAAAGAATTTCCCCAGTCCCAGGCGTAGTGGGTTGCTAAGAAACTCCCGGTTTGTAAATACTTCAGAAAAATTGAAAATTGGTAATTGGAATGTTAGAACCATGAATCCAACCGAGAAATTACAGCTAATAGAAAGAATTTATGAAATATAGTTTGGATATCTTGGCCCTAAGTGAAACACGTTGTAAGGGGATTGGTAAAGAACTCTAAGACCAAGGCAATACATATATCTACTCAGGAGAAACAGGTGGAGTTAGAAGAGAAGGGGTAGGAATAAAGATGATGACACCAAGAGCAGAAAAGACATTAACCAAATGGAGAGCTGTAGATAGCAAAAAGTTACTTACAAAAATTAAATCAAAGCAGTGCAATATGAGTATTATAGTTTGCTATGCGCCAACAAATGATTCCCACGAAGAAAGGAAAGATGAATACTGTGAAGAATAATAGATGAGAACCTAGAGAGATATGAAAATTGTGATTAATGACTTCAATGCTAAAGTTGGAAGGAATAATCAAGGGATAGAAAATGTGATTGGTGTTGAGGTTCTTGGCGAAGTTGCAAATAAAAATGGGGCACATTTTATAAGCTATTGTTCAACAAACAATCTTGTTACTAGAGGTACTCTTTTCCAGCACAAGGAGATCCACAAATATACATAGACTTCACCATGTGGCAATTACACATATCAAATAGATCACATAGCCATTGATAAAGAGAGAAGGAGGACTCTGAGAAATGTAACAAGCTATAGAGGTGCAGATATTGGTAGCGATCACCAGCTCCTCATTGCCACACAAATATTAAAACTGAAAGCACCCAACAGAAATGTAGATAGCATACCTAAGTTTGATACAACTAAGCTTCTAGGGGATGAGCACAGAAATCTTTGTCACTGAATGTAGGAATTGATTTACAGTTTTAAGAGACTTTAAGAGACGAAGTTTTGGGACATGCAGTTACAAGGAGAAAACCATGGATATCAAATGATACTTGGGATACTATATAAAGAAGACAAAGACAGAAATTGATTTCTGAAAGTTTTCGAGGAAGTAATGAAAATTACAAGGCAGAGCATGCCCAGTATTTCAGTATTCATAGTGAGATCAAAACAAATATCAGGAATGATTGGATAGAATATTTAGACAGAAAAGTAGATGAGGCTGACAAAGCTAAGAATTTAGGGAGTGGCTTTGTTGTAGGAATTGCTCATAGAATTATTAATGAAATCTCTACGGGAAAAAAAGAAGCATATACCCATCAAAAAGAAAGATAGATCTGTTATAACAAAAGAAGATGAAGAAAGGTAACGTTGGATTGAACACTTTAGTGAGGTCATGAATAGGAAATACGAAGGGAATAATGTGGTTGATATACCTGAAACTGAAGACCTTGATGTGCCCATGAATGAATTAGGTGTGTTTGAAATCAAAGCTATTCTTAAAAAAAAACTCAAAAGATGGAAAGCCCCTAGATACGAAGGAATAACAGCTGAGATAATATTGCCTGTAAAAGAAGTGACTCCCAGATTACCTACAAGATTATTTTGTAGAATGTGGCGTGAAGAGGCAAAGCCTATGTAAGGGAGCTAGGAGTGCTGGTGAAAATGACAAAAAAAGATCTGACAGATTGCAATCACTACAGAGGCATCACACCTACGTCAGCTGTCATGAAAATATATAGAATGATCATTCTAAAGAGAATGGAGAGAAAGATTGATGAAAAGCTGAGAGATGAACAAGCAGGATTTAGAAAAGGTAGTTGTACTGACCAAATTTTCATTTAAGTCATGTAGTACAGCAATATGTAGAATATAGAAATCCACTTTTGATGGTATATGTGGGCTATGAAAAAGCTTTTGATCATGGCAAATTTTGTGGAGAGACCTGCGTCATTATGGAGTTCCTCTCAAATATGTAAATTTAATTGTCTGTTCATGAGCATAGCAAATGCAAAGTTAATGTTAGTGGCGTCTTATCAAACGAATTTCCAATGAACAGTGGAGTACTCTAAGGGAATGTGTTGTCACCTATGTTGTTTATCCTCCTCATAGATTTTGTAATGCATAGATCAGTTGGGGATGGTGGAGAAGGATTGGACTGGATTGGTAACATAAAATTAGCAGACCTGGAGTATGCTAATGACGCTGTCTTAATTAGCAGAACACCACAGGGCTTGGAAAGCTTGCTTACCAGAATGCATGACAAATTTCATAAGGTTGGGCTCGAGATAAATAGAAGACAGGTGATGAGAACGGAATATGCAATGGAAGATGAAATATCTTTGGAAGGATAAAGGATTAATGAGGTAGAATTATTTAAATATTTAGGAACTATGATATCTAATGTAGGAGCTTTAGAATTTGAGTTTAATGAAAGATTGAAAAAAGCAAATCAGACGATGGCTAAGTTAAGTCCAATTTGGAAATCATGTCGCCTAAAATTACATACTGTATAATAATCAGGCTATATATCAGTTTAGTGAGATCGGTGTTACTGTATGGACGTGAATCTTGGTATATTAATGAAACTCATTTTGTAGATTTGAGAATAAAGCCCTCAGAAGAATATTGGGTGTTAAATGACAGGACAGGATTAGAAATGAAACTAAGACAGATTACTCGAGCGCCATATGTGGATGAGATCATGGTGAAGGGTGGATGGAGATGGTTTGGGGATGCTCTTTGCTCTCCCTAAGAGAGATTAGTTCACCAAACTTTCAACTGGCCTCCACAAGACACTAGAAGAGTTGGAAGACCCAGGCCTACATAGCTGAGGACTATAAAGCATGAAGTAGGAGATTGTGATTGGAGAAGTATTGAATTAAAAGTTGAAGATAGAGACGACTAGCGAAATCTAAATGAGGCCCTTTGCGTCAATAGGCGTGGGAGGAGATGATGATGATGGTATGTGGCTTCAAGCATCTAGCTCAAGGCGAGTCACATAGCCTCCTTCTTCCTCTAAAAATCCTTTTGTTGCTCTACCAATGCAAAATAATGGACGATCCTTAATATCTTCAAAAATATTTTGAATTTCTTTTTTATTTCTTTTATTTTAGGTATAAATAAATCCTGATCATTCAATATCGGGACTATCCTAGCAGTTCAGTTATCACTATTTATTACCCTGGTCAATTTAGATTTTTTTTTTTTTTTTTGTATTTACGTTAGTGTTTGCAGACATTTTTCCTTAAAGAATCGAGAGATATTTCGTTGCTTTGTATTTCCATGATTTGTCATGTTTCTCTCTTCCTTTGTATTTTTCCTTTTATTTTTTTTTCATTTCATCTTATTTTCTTAAATCTTCGATTGTATCCCTTTCTTTTTTAGGTAAAAGTATCTCTTTGATGGCTCGTTCATAGTAAGAGGTAACAATGATAAAAATAAACTGGATAGGTACAACTTAGGACTAATATTGTCTATGGGATCAGCTTTGCCCCTCCTTGATGTATCTATCATGCTCTTCACTCTAATGTTGCTCCATTTAACATCATATCAAAAAGGCAACATGACAATTATCAACACGGAAATTAGCAGGAACAGTGAAAATATATTCTATTTCAATTCCTGAAATTTTCATTTGGATATGTGAATTATTATAAGAACAATGTATATAATAGAGTTTTTTTTTTTTAAAGATATTTCTAGCATTTGGGGTGACACCCCTCTCGAGGATGTTACTATGTTTTGGTCAATCTTTTTGAAGGTTTCACCCCGAGTGTGAACAGCTTTAAGAGTGTCCCCAGTATTAAATAACTTTTTGAAAATCATATCATAACCATCGAGCTAGAAAGAAACTTTTTTTTTTAAATGTAACTCCCAGTGTGTCACTCACTTTTAGGGTGTCACATTGGGCAGACACCCCTTTACTGCACCCTTTATGTCTTATTTTGAATTTTTATAATTACATATATGCAGATTTATACATAAAAGTATATTTGTGTGCTCGAATACAAAGTTTTATTTACATAGTCATATAGTAAGGCAAAATTGGACAGTTTTCAAAGCCATGGTCAGGCAAAATTGGACAGGCAAACTTCTCACTTTTTTCTTGGTGAGGAAAAATTGGACAATCTTCGATTACAGACTCAAAAATTTATGTAAGTCTATAATTTTTTTTCTAGCATATTTATATTGATAGGCACCACAAATTGTCATAGTTTGCCCAACTGAGTGTTGCCGCTTAACTGAGATACAGACGTGTCCAAAATTGCCTCGCCTCCAAGATATTTTTTTATATTACTGAAATACAAGAATTTCTAATTCTTTGACGATTATGAAACAAGCAATTTTCATAGATGAGACCTCCCTCTCTTGAAAACATGTTTGGTATTTAGTCATAAATTATTAATATAGATTTTGTACAAAGGTTACTAAAAAGGTGTCCAAAATTGCCTCTCATCCTCCTATATTTTTTATATGATAAACACTGTTACAAACTCCATTGAAAATAGGATGAAAGGTACATTTTCTATGCATCCAAAAGCGTTGGCAAACAAAGGCTCCACAGTTTTAACTGAATTTCGTTAGTCTATTATTACTCTGTTTTGATTATGGTGACTTTTTTTTATGATGATCATTGGTTTTTAACGATGATGACTGGCAGAAACGAGCTTAAGAAATTTAAAATAAATACCATACAATTAGACTGGTAGGCCTACATGGTATATTATAAGATATTTCAAATGTAACTGATAACATATATAGCACAAATACCTAAGTTTTCTGGGTAGTATTACAGTATTATAGTCAAAGACAGGGCAAACTTTACAAATAAAAAATTGGGGTGTATATATATATATATATATATATATATATATATATATATATATATATATATATATATATATATATATATATAGAAAAACTTACGGTTTCTTCGAAGATGACCTTTATTTCCGTCGCAAAAAAAATGGAGTTTTTATGATAAAACAAAGTTTTATGAATACTTACCTGGCAGTTATATATATATATATATATATATATATATATATATATATATATATATATATATATATATATATATATAGCTGAGTCTCCGACTGCGGCAGAATTTAATCGAAAATCGCGGCAACCGCCTTGTGGTGGTTGTGTGGTTAGATGGTTAACAACCCTTACAGGGTGGTACTTGGAATCATTCCCGTTTTCTGTTCCTCAGATTATCTCTGCCCGACCTGTCTCCTGAGGGGAGGTGGGTGGGCTTTAAAATATATATATAACTGCCAGGTAAGTATTCATAAAACTGTTTTATCATAAAAACTCCATTTTTATGAATAGTACTTACCTGGCAGTTATATATATATAGCTGATTCACACATTTGGAGGAGGGAAACAGACAGAAAAACATAGTTGGGGAAACAAACAAAGAGTTGTAGGAGAACAAACACCTTGATTCCTTACCTGCTAAGGTAGCTGACTTCAAAGGTAACTGCCTCTAGAGTCGCTTTCCCTTAGGAGTGTTCAGCCAGGAGTAGACCTGCTACGCTGCAAACAACTCAATCGAGTCTGTCAAAGGGGTAGGACCAACAACTTGACTAGACTTCAGAAACTACCTTCCCATATAATAAAAACCTGCAACCTTACTAAAGCTAACCACCTAACCTTGCAGAAATAGATATAAACTATCTATCTGGACTGAGGGAACCGTACCACAAGACGAGGACCTCAGACAACCATAAAAAACACAAACCCATATACAAGTACATAAACTAAGGTTGAGTGGGGGTAGTAACTCCTTTGCCTAATACAGAAGCCGCAGCTACGTATGGACCCAAGGTATAACACTTGTCATAGTCCACTCTTACCTCTCTGAGGTAATGAGAAGCGAAGACAGAGTTGCTCCTCCAGAACGTTGCGTCCATGATCTGCCTAACTGACATATTTTTCCGGTATGCCAGTGAGGCAGCAATGGCTCTTACTTCGTGAGCCCGTACTTTTAACAGGGCGAAGTTTTCTTCCTCACACAAGAGGTGGGCTTCCCTAATAGTTTCCCTCAGGAAAAAGGACAAAGCGTTCTTTGACAGGGGTTTTTGAGGATCCTTCACCGAACACCATAAAGAGTTGGAAGCACCCCTCACGTTCTTAGTGTGGGCCCAATTAGCCTTGAGAGCCCTAACCGGGCAGAGGAGGCTTTCCTGTTCCTGACCCACTAGATTCGTGAGGTTAGGGACTTCAAAAGTCCTGAGCCAGGGTTTCGAAGGGTTCTCATTCTTGGCGAGAAAGTCGAACTTCAAGGCACAAACCGCTCCATTTTGGGTGAAGCCTACACGCTTCTCGATTGCCTGGACCTCGCTGATCCTCCTGGCAGTCGCTAGAGTCAAAAGGAAGAGGGTTTTCATAGTCACATCTCGCAGAGAGGCTTGCGAGATAGGCTCAAACTTCTTGGAGCACAAAAACTTAAACAACACATCCAGGTTCCAAGAAGGGGGTCTTAACAGCACCTGCTTCGTTGTCTCAAAAGACCTAATGAGGTCATGCAAGTCCTTATTCTGAGATAACTCTAAGCCTCTATGCCTAAAGACGGTTGAGAGCATGATCCTGTATCCTTTAATGGTAGATACAGCCAGCTTAGCATCCTGCCTGAGGTACAAAAGAAAGTCTGCAATCTGGCTTAGAGAGGTAGAGGACGAGGAAACCTTGTGTCTCCTGCACCAAGCTCTAAAGGTCTCCCACTTTGACTGGTAGACTCTTTGTGAAGAGATCCTCCTTGCTCTGGCAATAGCTTTCGCCGCTTGTGCCGAAAAGCCTCGAGATCTAACGAGCTTCTCGACAGTCTAAAGGCAGTCAGACTGAGAGCGAGGGGGTTTTGATGAAATCTCTCGAAGTGGGGTTGTCTGAGAAGATCTGGACTTGCCGGGAGTCTTCTTGGAACGTCCATCAGCAACCCTACCACTTTGGTGAACCATTCCCTCGCAGGCCAGAATGGAGCCACTAGGATAATTCGTGTCGAATCGAGGAGAGCGAATTTCCTGACAACCAGATTGATGATCTTGAACGGGGGAAAGGCATACATGTCCAGCCCCGTCCAATCCATCAAGAAGGCGTCCACTGCAACAGCTTCCTCGTCCGGGACTAGGGAGCAGTAGTTAGGGATCCTCTTGTTTACACTGGAGGCAAAAAGGTCTATTACAGGTCTGCCCCACAACTTCCAGAGGCTCCGACAGACATGCGGGTTGAGAGTCCACTCTGTGGGAAGGACTTGTCCCCTCCTGCTGAGCATGTCTGCCCTGATGTTTCTCTGCCCTTGAACAAACCTTGTCAACAGCTGAGTCTCGTTCTCGTTCGCCCAAAGGAGAAGCTCTCTCGCAGTTGAGAACAGAGAGAGGGAGTGAGTTCCCCCTTGCTTCCTTATGTACGCGAGAGCTGTGGTGTTGTCGGAATTGATCTCCACAGTCTTTCCTGACACCGAGGTTTTGAAGGCCTTTAGCCCTAACAAAATGGCCATCAATTCCTTCCTGTTGATATGCCAACTGATCTGACTCCCTTACCAAATACCTGAGACCTCTTTGTTCCCTAGTGTTGCTCCCCAGCCTGACTCGGACACGTCTGAGAATAACACTAGGTCGGGGTTCTTCTTGAACAAGGAGATCCCTTTTCCCAACAGAGCTGGGTCCAGCCACCACATCAAAAGATCCTTGATCTTTGTCGGAATGGGAAAAGAAAAAGTGTCCTCCTGGATCTTTCTGTTCCAAACCTTTGCGAGGAAGTGTTGCAGAGGCCTTAGGTGCAGTCTCCCCAACGGGACAAACTGCTCCAGGGAGGATAGAGTTCCCAGCAGACTCATCCACTCCTTCGCTGAGCATTCCTGCTTCCTCAAAAAGTCTTTGACTTTGTCCAGGCACCTGGTCTGCCTCTCCTGGGAGGGAGAAGCCTGAAAAAGAACTGAATTCAGAACTATCCCCAAATAGAGAATAGTCTGATTCGGCTCGGTCTGAGACTTCCCCCAGTTGACGATGAGTCCCAGGTCCTGAGACATCGTATATGTCTTCATTAGGTCCTCCAGACATTTTTCTTTCAACTGTGATCGGATCAGCCAGTCGTCTAGATAGAAGGATACCCTTATCCCCTCCTGGTGTAACCAGCCTGCCACATTCGCCATTAGTCTGGTGAAAACTTGGGGAGCTGTGCTGAGACCGAAGCAAAGTGCCCTGAATTGGAAGCACTTGCCCTGGAACACAAATCTCAGATATCTCCTCGAAGACGGATGAATGGGGACGTGAAAATAAGCGTCCTGCAGGTCGAGAGAAACCATCCAGTCGCCTGGATGAACTGCAGCCAGCACTGACTGAGTCGTCTCCATGGAGAACTTTGTTTTCTCCACGAAGGCGTTCAGAGAGCTGACATCTAGGACTGGTCTCCATCCACCCGAGTTCTTGGGAACCAGAAACAGGCGACTGTAAAAGCCTGGGGAGGCGAGGTCTTGAACCGGCTCTATTGCTCCCTTGACCAACATCTGGTCGACTAGCTCCAGAAGAGCCTCTCGTTTCCCCGCGTCGGTGTACTGAGCCACTAAGGCTAGGGGAGTATCTGAGAGAGGTGGTTTCTTTAAAAAGGGGATCTTGTAACCTTCCATGACTGAGAGGGACCAGGTGTCCGCCCCTCTCCTTTTCCAAGACTGCCAAAAACGAGACAGTCTTGCCGCTACTGGTGTCTGGAGGACTTCGATCTCATTTTTTGGACCGAGGCCTAAACGCACCTCTACTGGTCCTTGGCCCTGACTCTTGTCTTCTCCCCCTAAAATCCGCTCTCGAGGAGATCCTGCCCCGAAAGGGCTGTTGAAACTTCTTCTCTTCCTTCTTCAGAGGAGCAGGAGCAACAGGTAAGGTCTTCCTAGCCGACCGAGACAAAAGGTCCTGAGTAGCCTTCTGTGCCAGAGAAAGGGAGATATCTCTGACCCGAGCTTCAGGAAAAAGATGACGTGAAAAAGGGGCGTAAAGCAGCTCCGACTTCTGGGCAACAGTCACAGATCTAGAGGTGAAGGAGCACAAAAGACCCCTGCTGAGAAAAGGGAAGCCAATTCATTCGCTCCATCCCTTAGAGCTTTGTCCATGCAGGACATGATATCGTCAGGTCCTTCGTGTCCTCCAGGAGTTCAGACTTCCTGGCCAGAGTCCCGAGAGACCAGTCCAGGAAGCTGAAAACCTCGAAAACCCTGAAAATTCCCTTGACGAGGTGATCAAGCTCCGACATGGACCACATCACCTTGGCAGAGTTTAAAGCATGCCTTCTTGCCGAGTCCACAAGAGCCGAGAAGTCACCTTGGGAGGAGGCAGGCACTCCTAACCCTAAAGGTTCCCCTGTCTCATACCACATACCGGCCTTGGAAGTGAGCCGAGACGGTGGAAAAGAAAAGGTGGTCTTGACAGCTTGTCTCCGTTCCTTCATCCAATCATCCACCTTAGCAAGAGCTTTCCTGGCCGAAATTGAAAGTTTCATTTTGATGAAGGCTGAAGACTTAGTAGCTTTCTTCCTGGTAAATTGAGACTGAGGAGAACGAGGGGCCGAAGGTTGAAATTCCTCCCCATAAAGTTCCAAAAGAGAGCGAGAAAGAACCTTATAATCACTAAAAGAGTCGGCAGGTTTTTCTTCCTCTTCCGAAATATCTTCGAGGTCCTGCTCAAGGATAACATCCTGAAGAGTTAGGCTGCCAGCAGTCTGGCACCGAGAGCTGTTTGAATCCTGGCGCCGAGCGGCGCCAACATCCAGTCGGCGAGAAGCGGTATCGTCACGATGACGAGAAGCAGTATCGTCACGATGACGAGAAGCGGTATCGTCACGATGACGAGAAGCGGTATCGTCACGATGACGAGAAGCGGTATCGTCACGATGACAAGAAACAGAATCGTCATGAAGATGAAGGCTGCCTTCGCCTTGAAAATGCAGACTGCATTCATCCTGTTTCCTAAGAAACGAGGCGGTAACGTCCTGGCGTTTCGAAAGAGAAACGGAATCGTCACGGCGCCGAGAATGAGAGGCAGTATCGTCCTGGCGCCGAGAGAGGGGGGAAGGAAATTCCTGGCAGCGTGCCGATGAAGAGGGTGTGCGTTGTCGTACGGCCGACGAAGTGCGCAGAGGTTTCTTGGGAGAGATACTAAGTTCTCTCTTAGAAGAAGATCTCTTAACAGGCAAAGAGACGTCCTTACGTCTGACGGACTGAGAAGGGTGGCTGAAAGCTTGAACTAACGATGAAAGTTGTTCCTGCATAACAACCATGAAAGCTTTAGGAACCTCCGCTGGCTCTCGCGGTGCCGAAGACGGCAGTTGTCGTACTGCTTGACTGGGAGCACTGGCAGAAGAAGCAGGGAATTTAGCAGGATTAACTGGGCTAAGGACTCTCTGTTTTGCCCTCTTAACAGGAACAACATCGAAACCGTCTTCCGAAGGATCAGGATCTCGGCTACTCGAACCGGGAGAGGGAGAACGAGACTGCACATCCCGGTTCCACCCTCTCTTCATTGGTCTTGATTCGTAACGCCAATTACGTCTGGGAGAACGATCAGACGAAGACACAAACGTATCCGACACGCCTTTTCTACGGCGGTCAAGAGCAGCCTGGGAGATCGCGACAGGACTGTCTGAGGCGACGACTGACCGAGGATAAGCACCTCTCACCCCCTTTCGGCTTTTGAAGTACCTTCTCCCTTGGTCCTGGGAGCTTGATAGAGGTCTAGACCTAGGGGTATGACAGATTCGATCAGTCGCCACCTCCACTGCACTTTCACAAGCACTAATTTCACTTACACCCTTACCTTTAAAGGCCTCCAATTGTGCTTTAATGGCCTCTAATTCAGCAGCTAATTTAGCATACCCAGGGTCATCCGTAGGCACAGATCCTGTAGAAGGGGCAGGAGTTACTTCATTCGGGGAAGGAATAACTTCCAAAGAGGTTACAAGTAAAGGGTCAATAGATAAATCTAAGCTAGGCTCACTAGCAGACTTTGACTTTGATTTAGCTCTCCTAACTCTATCAACCTCAAGTTTGCGCACATAGCGCTTCATAGCTAACCAATTATCATCATTTAAAACCTCGCATTCCTTGCACCTATTATCTAGAGCACATTCAAACCCCCTGCAACCCATACAGATAGTGTGAGGGTCAACCGACACTTTCGGCAACCTCACCTTGCAAATATCATTCGCAGAAATACGAAAATGAATTTTTTCACTCATGATAAGAAAGGAAAAAAGACAAAAAACAAACACGATTGACAAATCCCAACACAGTGTACTTCACCAAAAACGAAGTCCAAAAAGGCGATGAAGGGAAAGCGATCCAAAAAAACTCTAAATGGCGGACCAACGATGTTGTGGATCCGGCCGGCAGAGATAATCTGAGGAACAGAAAACGGGAATGATTCCAAGTACCACCCTGTAAGGGTTGTTAACCATCTAACCACACAACCACCACAAGGCGGTTGCCGCGATTTTCGATTAAATTCTGCCGCAGTCGGAGACTCAGCTATATATATATAATTGCCAGGTAAGTACTATTCATAAAAATTGTTAATAAGATATACCCTAACATATCCTACGGTAATGGGGGCCACCCACTGGGAACCAGGGGTTTTGGGTGGGGAAAATTTACTGGCGAATCGATAAATAATGATATAACTAACCTTTTTTTCTCTATAGTGTACATTATTCTCTGGGAGGCATAATAAATCCATGAAAAATTGCACAAATTAATAATAAAAAAAAAAAAATCACCTACATTGAAAGAGCATGAGAAAAGCTATATAAACAGTATAGTTTTTTTATGAGAGATTGAACAAGGTGGAATTAAATAAGGTTGATAAAATTTTACCTCAAACTTTTTTTAAATCAGGAGAGATGTTTCCTCTATCGCAATGTTTACTTTCAATGAGCCCTTCACCTAATTTTTTTCCGCAAGCACAATCAGTTCCAATTACAGTTTATTGGCCAAGAGCTGTGACATCATTATGACGTAATGGTTTTATAACCAATCACGAGCGACTTAATTTTAAAACAGTTTTACAAATATTTTAGTGGAGTAATACAGTTACCGCTTAATGTCCACTGGTATCCGTATTTGATAGAATACTTTGAATATTAGAGGGGAAAAAAAAAAACCACCAGCTTTCAGTTCATTTGTGGTTGTGATATATGTTGGATATTAGTCATGGAGTCCAACAAATGTAGGGTAAATTATCCCAATTTAGAGTAAATTTATCCGACTTCAGGATATTACTCACGAATTTAGGATAATTTCCCTAAAATTTGGGTAATGCTGCTCTTTTGTCTATTTCAATGCTATAGCCAAGTTTCACTGCACTCCTGGTGTAGTGAATAATTTTTCAAAAGTTCCTTGTGTTATCCTTCAAAGATTGTCCCAAGTGCAATTCTGATTTAGTTTTTAGGGAAGACCAGCACATCTGCTTCAACGCTATGTAACGATTGCCAAGAAAAAGAGACATAGGTGTCAATCATAAGGTAAGGAATTATTTGAGATATACTTTATCATAATGTAAGGAATTATTTGTGATTTAAATTTAGTTTGTGACTTGGGAAGGGGGTTTGGGGGGCCTGGCCCCCGACTAGGGTTTGTGACTTGGGAAAGGGGGTCTGGGGGCTTGCCCCAAGCTAGGGGTTGTGACCTTGGAACCTCTAGGTTAGATTAGGTGGGTTTGTTAGGTTCTGTACCCTTTTAAAAACCACAAAAGTGTCAAATAATCACGTTTTTTTTTCATTTCCGCACAAACAAAATCCCAGGTTACCACCCGTGTTCGTCAGATAGAGGAGAACCATAACAGCAGACCGGTTTATTTGCAGTGAAAATAAAGGTCAGATTCCTTGAAAGCACATCATTTACTGTAGTAAAAATATTGGGTAAATTTACAGTTTCATTCATTATGGGGAAACTGGAATAAAAATATATTTGTTGCATCAGAAATAGTGTAGTTCCAACGAATTTAACGTTTATTTTGACCGCAAACCATCCGATTTAGAGATTTACTAAGTTGTTCTAGAATGTAGAAAGACCCTACTTCATCCCAACAATTAGGGGGGACACCAGGTGGGAACCGGGGTTTTGGGTGGGGGGGGGGGCGTCAAATGATATTTGCAATAAATGAATACTTATCCTTCCACCACCCCTCCCCCTATACCCCTATCTAGCCCTACCGGGGGGGGGGGGCTCCGGCCCCCCTGCGACCCCCCCTTAAGGCCACAGTGATTTTCAGGGCACTACTGAACCTAATAAACCCACCTATCCTAGCCTAGGGGCTCTGTACCCCTACCTAGGGGCCCTGTACCCCTACCTAGGCCTACCGGGGGAGGGGGGAGGGGGGGCTCTGCCCTCCCTGCAACCCCCCCCCTTAAGGCCACAGTGAATTTGGGACACTACCGAACCTAATACAACCACCTAACCTAGGGCCCTGTACCCCTACCTAGGCCTACCCCTGCGAGGCCATCCCCCTCACAGCCACTACCTAACACATCCATCAAACCAAATCCAAAGTGATGGTACTGCTGCATACATGGTTATACTATCACCATTATAATAAACTCTATAAATTAATGAAGCTTACCTTAAACTGTTGGTTCATCAAGATGTGTTGCTGCTTTGAGGAAAACGTGAAGCCGTTGGGAGGGTTCCTTGACATGCAGGCCAATTTTGATTTTGTAAAATTAAATTGTCTCTCTGGCACAAATCCACTAGGTTTTCAATAATCCCCGAATAACTTACAACAAATTCATTGCAAGTTAGGAAACAGTCAGGACAAGAAGATGGAATTTCAACTTCTTGTGCAACATGAGATGACGTGCTTGCTACTGCCTCCATTTCTAAGAACGAAATGAAATGCATGGGAAAGATGTATTGTGGCGCTGTTGTATTGTCGCGCAGTGATTGGCCAAACATGTATGACGTCATAGTGGATAGGCGCTGTGATTGGCCAAACGTGTAAGACTTTATAGTGGACTAGTTTGTCTGCGGATTATAGTGGTTACAGGGCTCATTTAAGCAAATACAAGACACAGTCAACAATAACAACAGACTTAGAAAAAATCTGGGAGGAAGACATGAGTAGCGTGAGTTTGATCGTCGATATATAAAGAACTAGGCATTTGCGACAGATAATATTTTACAGAAATACTACAAAAGACTTGTTGGGTAAATTTTTAGTTTCAGCCAAATTTGGAAAAATGCAATAAAAATATATTTGTTGCATCAGAAATAGTGTGGTTTCAATGAATTTAACGTTTATTTTGACTGCAAACCAACCGATTTAGAGATTTACTATGTATACCCTAGTTCATCCCACCAATTATGGGGGACACCCTTTGGGAACCGGGGTTTTGGGTGGGGGAAGGGGGGGGAGGGTGTTGGGGCATTGAATGATATTTGCAATAAATGAATAATTAATGTTCCAGCACCCCTCCCCCATATCCCTAACTAGGCCTATCGGGGGGAGGGGGGTAGGGCCCCTCAGCGACCCCCCCTTAAAGCCACAGTAATTTTCAGGGCACCACAGAACCTAACAAACCCGCCTAACCTAACCTAGCGGCCCTGTACCCCTACCGGGGGGGGCTTCGCCCCCCCTGCGACCCCCCCTTATGGCCAAAGTAATTTTCAAGGCACCACAGAACCTAACAAACTCACCTAACCTAACCTAGGGGCCCTGTACCCCTACCGGGGGGGGCTTCGCCCCCCTGCGACCCCCCCTTAAGGCCACAGTAATTTTCAGGGCACCACAGAACCTAACAAACCCACCTAACCTAACCTAGGGGCCCTGTACCCCTACCGGGGGGGGGCTTCGCCCCCCCTGCGACCCCCCCTTATGGCCACAGTAATTTTCAAGGCACCACAGAACCTAACAAACCCACCTAACCTAACCTAGGGGCCCTGTACCCCTACCGGGGGGGTGCTTCGCCCCCCCTGCGACCCCCCCTTAAGGCCACAGTAATTTTCAGGGCACCACAGAACCTAACAAACCCACCTAACCTAACCTAGGGGCCCTGTACCCCTACCGGGGGGGGGGCTTCGCCCCCCCTGCGACCCCCCCTTTAACCAGGGGTAAATTTGAATATATATATTTTGTTAAATCACTTCTTACCTTAAACGGAAGATGACGATGAAGATGTGGAAGGTTGTGGTTGACCCTCTTCTGAATCATCAAGTACTGGAATACGTTCAGATTTGGTACAATACCACACATGTCTATCCTCACGAAAATGTAAAGGCGAATCACATTTACCACACTGGACACTTAAAGGTAATACGGAATGCTCCCTTAGAAAACGATTCACTACTTCAGGAGTTCCATTATAATTCCCATGAAATCGGCCGATCACATCAAAATAGGAATAACGACATATTTCACACAACCGTACCGGAGGATCCATGACATTTAAGTGACGTGTGATGAAAATATAGAAACCGGAACTTTTGAAAACCGAAAACAAACGACAATCACGGGTTTCTCCCATAATGAAATAGGGAAAAAAACAAAATACTATCGTTTACAATGTTATATTGCACGAAAAACAGATCCTTGAAACAAGACTGAGAGACCAATGAATCGTCCAATAATAACCCTTAAAAAGAACCCAGTAGTATTTAGATTGGAGGAGCGACATTAGTGGGAGGAGCAAATGCGCATTCAAGTAAATATTGTCACATTACGCAATGGGGCGGAGCCAAGTAAGATGAAAACAGACATACAAACGAACAAGAGCTAGGTCCCGTGGCAGCGTAAAGGTATACAAAACACTTAGAAATAAAATGCAGACCTACATTAACTGAAATAATTATCTCTGTAAGTAGACATCAGCGTCAATAATGTATTGAGAGAAAGTTTTTTGTTATCACGTGCTTTACTAGGAAAATATATTAATATAATACATTTCCCAATTTGGTTGAATCTAAAACTTTACCAAGACTTGCTTTACTCGGGAAATATATTATTATAATAGATTTCCCATAATGGATGAAACTGTAAATTTTCCAAATATTGTTTTTCTTTTAGAAATGCTGTCCCATGTTTTACTGTAAATTTACCGTTAATTTACTGTTTTTAGTTATGGTAGTCGACCCACCATAACTCAAACTCAACGTATTTTGCAATAAATCATCATCAAAATCCTTCAAAATACCTATAATTACAGCATATTCACATTTATTAGAGCTGTATATTATATTACTTTAGTACACAAATTTCCCCAAAACTCTATAACTAACCACTAAGTATTGTCGTGCCATTTAGAAGAGAATAGCAACTTCCTTTTAAATACTTTCTCCTAGGTTAGGTTAGGTGAGTGTGTTTCAGTTAAACAGCTTTACTTACATTCCCCGTTTTCTGTACTCTCCCACCCAAAAACCTTGATTTTCCACTGTGGAAACCATTACAGTATTGCAGTTATCAAGGGGGTCTGCATCTGATTAATTATTTGTGGCAAAAATAAGGGTATTAATTGGGTTTTTAAATAGGAATAAGTTGTTTTTATAGTAGGAGAGCTTTAACGTCCGCAACTGTAAAAAAAAAAACAATTTCTCAAGGTTAGGCTACACTACATTACCCACTTTATATAAGTTTGTATGATATTTTCAATGAGGCTACTGAATAGAAGAATTATTATTAATACGCTTAAGTATGAACACTTACCATAATCTAAGATAAATTTGTAAAATAGAATGGAGTATGATGAACCCGTTGTAAAAACAGCTGAGATGTGTCTTCCATAGAGTTCCTCGTTGTAATGGAAAAAAATCCCTGATTCCCTAGATAAACCCTAAAATTCCCCCCAAATAGGAGATATCCCCCCCAATTGCATTCTTCAACTTCATCTTAACTGCGTTATGTATAATACTGTACCTTCTCCAGTAATTCTATTATATGAATTTTGTTTCAGGTGTTATATATGTGTAGCCACAGTCTATCAAATTATACTTGCAGCAACAAAACAAAATAACTGATTCCGGAAGCTTTTCCCTGAAATCCCTAGAATTTCCCTATTTGTTGGAAGTTCTATGACAACAAGCCTAAACATTAAGAATCATATTGAAAATATTATAAACAATAATTAAATCTATGAAACTGTATAATAATAAAATTGAAATATTTAATTGCTATGTTTACATAAATCTTTAGGTGTTTATATCTGCTTTAGGCACGTGATCTAAAATTTTGTTATGGACACAGCGATGCTATAGCTACCTATTGGCAGTTAAAACAACTAAAGATGTTCTTTTGTAGTAACTGGCACCCATTCATTGCAGAAGAAATTTCTTTCAATTTTGAAGTGTGCGAGCGCTCAATTCCACCAGTCTGGTGTAAATTATATATTTAGAAAATCACTTTACTTTTCTTTGTAATCTAAATATATCCAATTATATGTATAAATCAATAAGAAAAATAAAATAAAATATTGGTAGCAACTGTCGTATTTTTTCCAGCTTGCCTATAATATACCTATTGTCTAAGTTATGAAATTATATATAATAAATAATATTTATAGAAAATTACACTACATAAAGTTATAAAAAACTAGGTAACATAAGCATTTTGTACCAACAATTCTCTATTTATCTGTAAAATAGGATATATAAAAGGTACATTACAAATGATTGCTGGTAAAACAAGAAACACGAATTTTTAGCAAGACCACGCAGTAGGAAAAAAATATGAGTAAAACATGGGTAAATGTAAAATTAAATTACATAACATGTTATTGACGTTAAACTTGAAGAGAGAAACATTCCTGAAAAAAAAAAATTTTTTTCTTCAAAACTGTCTGTCATGTTTGAATTTAGCGTTAAATTCGCCTAGGAAAAAGCGAGATTGAGGACAGCTATAAAGAAATCATAAGTAGATTAGAGAAGTAAATAGTAAAAACTGAAAAGTAGAGATAAAAGACAAAGTAGTTTAGAGATATATACAGGCTGCAAGAAAAAGGTCAAGTAGGAGAAGAAAAGTCTTATGACAAACCAGATTCAGTTATCATGTATAGAGCTAGGGTAAACTGCTGAAGATTAAATTACAGAAAAAAAGACATAGAGGAAATGTAGAATGTAAGTTGTGTGGAACATATATGAATAGCCTACCTTGTCAATTTCTTACCCGAGAGAAAATACTAATGAAAAATATAGAAAACTGCAGTGCCCATATGAAGAGGAAAAGACGATAATAGGGAACATTTTATTTAATAAGGAAGGAATAGAAAAATTATATAGATATCAAATACAGAAAAGGGAAAAAATGAAACGAGAACATAAAAGAAAACTAATGAGGTGCCGATGGAAAGCTGTAATTCCTGTCCAATAACTTAATTCGAATATAATAGTAAAGGGTAACTGGCAACTTTTCGTTTACGATGAAACTATTGCTTTGGGTTTTACGTAAAGAGTGGCAAAGTAAAGTAAACTATATAATTGAATTTAAGTCTTCAATTGATTGCTGTCTTATTTAAATCCTGATACTCCAGTAATAAGAGGAAAAATAAATTAAACTTAATAGAGTAGCTAGCAACTTCTGTTATTTGCTTACCTAATGAGAAACTATAATATACACTAAAGTTTTTATCAAAATAAATAAATGATTATCATCAAATGATTCATATTTTTATTAAATTTTAATTAAAATATGTAAAACAGACTATCAATGCTGTATAAAAATGTAAAAAAAAAAAATACACATTTAAGGAATTGTGCTAAACTTGGTTGGTAACTTGACAAAGGAGACAATCTTCTTTTGTTCAAAACATCTAGTAAATCACATCTAGAGAAATATTAATTGTAAATATGTTGACTTAACGGATTTTCATCTACGATGGATTTTTTTGGGGGTAGGGGGGGGGATTGCTGCACTCGAAAATTTACCTTTCAGATGGTCAATTTCTTTATTAAAAGGCCATTCCTTTGACAAATTAATGAAGGTTAGGCAAATATTTTCCAGTGGCAATACTTCAATGAATAGATCTCGTCTGCCTCTGGCCTTACCAAGCAAGGTTGAAAAAACTCGTTAATAAGAATTGTTTAACACTTAAAGAGAACATTAGTGCTTCAATGCTACTTATTTCCATGATCTATTCAATTTCTTCTTACTTTTACTTTTAGGGGTTTATTTCTCACCCTCCACCAAACACTAAAGGTCTGTTCAGGCGGGCCTTGGTGTGTGAAAAAATAATTTCTTTCCAGTTAATATTTTGCTCTGTATCGTTATCAGTTATTTCGCTAGCATTTGTATTCAGGCTTAATAGTTTTCAGGTCACTATTATAACACTTTCTAAAAAGATAAGTCTTCAGGTTTTTCTTGAAAGCTGCCACATTATTGCTATTCTTGACATCGAGTGGAAGGTCGTTAAAGAGTCTCGGTGCAGCATAACTGAACGTTCTTCCTCCTATTGCATGATTCACACTAATTTCGAATAGTCTATGTGGGTCATCAGCATGTCTAACTCTTACAGCGGCGCTGGTAGCTTCAGGGTAGGGGACCAAGCAATCACGAAGATATTTAGGCTTATCACTTGTAAGTGCTTTGTGAGTCAACAAGCAATTTTTAAATTCAATTCTAGCCTTAACAGGTAACCAATGTAGATCGATCAATGCAGGAGTTATTCTCTCCCTTAGTTTAATGCCTTTTATCAGTCTAGCCACCCAGTTTTGCACATTTTGAAGCTTTCTTAGTAGTGTATTGGGCAATCTGTAGTACAGAGAATTGCAATAATCAAGCCTTGATATTACATGACTCATCACTAAAATTTTTGTACTGCCCTCTGTTAAATATTTTCTAATAAATGCTATGTTTCTCAGGTGATAGTTACACACTTTCACTGTGTTCACAATTTGGTCCCTCATTGCCAATTACAGTCTATCAGTACACCCAAATTTTTCACATGAGGCACAATCCCAACATCAGCATCACCAATTTTTATACTTTGAATTAACTGGTAATTCTTCAAAGCCACCTTTGTGCCAAAGAACATACATTCTGTTTTATCATCATTTAATTTGAGCTTTTTCTTCTGCATCCATGTTTTTATTTCAGTCATTATCTCATCAATTTTCTTCTCTGTATCTTGTGTTGTTGAAATTGAGAGGTAAAACTGAGTATTATCTGCATATAGTTTAAAACCCACTTTTTGTTTTTTCAAGATGTGTGATAGCTCGATAGTATATATGTTAAACAAGATAGGGCCCAGAACACTACCCTGTGGTACACCCTTCATAAGAATTCTCTCATTGGATCGGTTTCCAGAAACTTCTACAATAGTCTTCCTGTTCACTAAGTAACTTCGCAAAAATTTCAGTGCTTCCTCAGTCACTCCAATAGACTTTAAGTCGTCAAGTAAGTACTCGTGCACAACAGTGTCAAAAGCAGCACTAAGATCTAACATAATCAGAATTCCACACTTTCCCCCATCAAGAAGACCTATCATATCATTCATTATTGAACACAAAGTAGTTTCTGTAGAATGATTAGCTCTGTAGGCCGATTGATTTTCCGGGAATACCTCTAACTCGTCAATATGCGCCCATAATTGCTCACTTATGACTTTTTCAATAAGCTTTGACATGTAGGATAAATTTGAAATGGGACTATATGAATTTAGCTCGTTTACATCACCTTTCCCTTTGTAAATTGGTTTGATCAACGCAGTTTTTCACAGCTAGGAAAACAGGATTGTGATATACTTAGGTTAATTATGTTCAGGTAAATATCATATACAACTTGCTTGTTTGGAGCTTCACTTATTGAACTGTTTGGGAAAGGGTCGTTTCCACAATATGTATTCTTCATCTCTCTCATAACCTTTAACAAGTCGCACATATTTATTTCCTTAAATTTTATTAACTTCTTTCCCTCATTCACTGGCATAGCTGACTGTCCTTCCAAGTGATTTTGGGGGGAACCTCTATAGATTTTATCAATTTTTTCATTAAAGAATATAGCAAAACTCTCTGCACAAACATTGTCAGGCAAGACATATTTTTTCTTTAATCCCATCAAATCATCAAGATTTTTGTGAAAGTCCTTCATGTTATTGGTTTTTTTACATTCGCCGTTGTAGAATTTTATTTTTGTTTTTTCTAACAGGATGTTATAGTCATTTCTGGCCTTATTATATAGATTTCTGGCTTGTAAGGATTTGGCTCTTTTCCATCTACCTTCCATCTTATGTCTGTGTCTTTTTGCCTTTAATAGCTCACTATTATACCATCTAACATTTTCGCGTACCACTATTTGTTTGTTCTTTATGGGACACATGGCGTCGTACATTTTTCCAAAATTGTCGTTGTATTTCTTGGTATAGCACCCAACACATTCTATGTCTACCATATGTTCACATTGTGTGTTCACACAAGACATTTGCGCTACACTAGCTTAAATAAAATTCTCAGCATCAAAATTTTCCCGTTCCCTATATGTGATCCATTTTTTCAATACTCTGGTGCAATTTATATTAACATTAAAGGTGATGAGTTTATGTGTTTTTGAGATCTCAAAGTCTGGTTCCACTTCAAGGTTTTTTATTAGGTCTGAGTCTTTTCCACATATGACCAAGTCGAGTGTATGACCACCTACTGACGTTGATACCAAAACACTGTTTATTAAATTAAACATCTCAAATACTTCCTTGAGTTCTTTAGCCTTATTGTCATTTTCATCATCTACCCAACAGTTGAAGTCTCCACCAATTAATGTATTTTTAATATCGTCCACCACACCCACAAGAATACTAAATTCTTCAATGAATTTCGTCATATTACTCCCTGGTGGTCTATATAATGATATTATATTCAATACCTTATTGTTTCTTGGCAGTTTTAAACAGATATATTCAAACGTTTCAAATACTATTTCATTCATGATAGAAACCCTAGAGAAGGTTTTCGACACAAAGACACCCACTCCTCCTCCAGTTTTGTCCTTTCTTGGTACGTGGTAGAAATCGTGAGTACACGGCGTCATCTCCTGAATCTTTGAGTTATCACTAATATTTCCCTGCAACCAAGTTTCCGTTAATAAGCATAAATCTAATTCCATTTCGTTAATAAGATTTCTAATCTTTATGGTTTTATTCCCCACCGATTGAATATTTATCAGACCACACTTAACCAATGGGCTAGACTCCATGATCGGTTCTATTTCTTATCCTGGTAAGCTCCTCCTTGTATACTTTACAGTTATCGTCATATGTTTCGTATCATTGTAATTCCTCACTGTGCAGTTATGACACTTTAACGTATTTACAGTACAATCCGTGGTTCGATGATCCTGGCTACACTTGGCACATACCTGAGTCTTGCTACAATTTTCGGCAGTATGCCCGAATTCCTGGCATTTATAACATTGAAATACATTGTAGGAATCATAGATTTTACAGCATCCTCCAAGCGTGATATATACTCTATCATCCCTTTTACGGAAGACTTTCCTGATAGTTGGACTACACTTTATAATGACGTGTAATTTACCGCTTTGTCTTGATTTAAACTTCCTGATCAATTTAAAGTCTTCATTTTCACATATATCATTCAACCATTCATTCTTCTCCATTATGCTGGCAATTATATCATCTTCATTTTCATCAATATTGCAGACCTTGATCTTCGGTTTAAGTGGATCCTTTTTATCTACTTCTACCTTAATGTCATTCTTGACCTCTTCTAAGTCATTTTTAGCCTTTTCTAACCCAGTTTTATCCGCAAAATTAACTACCAAGTGGCCTTGTTTAGAGGTTTGACCTGTTCGAAGTTCATGGTTATCTTCTTCACGATAGTTTTCTTGATATCTGAAGCCTTCTTATTTTCCTCCGTAGATTTTATAACCAAAGTGTTTCTTGATTTCAACTTACTTGCATATGTGGTCTTGGTCACATTCTCTTGTTCGTATTCCATAAGTTTCTCTTTCAGCTCAACAATTTCTTGACGCATATCAGCTACATTTAGTTATCAAATATATCAACTCAGAAAGACACAAACGCATTCTCCAATAGACAGCATAATAGAGTAAATGTCTGGCTTTATAAACGTATATATATATATATATATATATATATATATATATATATATATATATATATATATATATATATATATATATATATATACTGTATATATACAAATAAACACACGCACGCGCACACACACACACACACACACACACACACATATATATATATATATATATATATATATATATATATATATATATATATATATATATATATATATATATATATACATATATATATATATATATATATATATATATATATATATATATATATATATATATATACATACAGTATATAGTTTAAGTTAATTTAGTTAAAGATGTAACAGTGTTATACGTGTGATCATAGAATGGTGAGGAGAATTGTTTAGATCTAAGGAGAGAAAAATTAGTTTAAAAAAAAAAAGAAAAAAAAAAACCACTCCGGAAAACACAAAAATCAGACGAGTTTAGTTTAGCAGTACAAATTTGGCACTCCAAGCTAGATGATGAAATGGAAGCAAGAAGAAATGAACAGCAATTTAACAAAATTTGTAATGGAATTACCACAAGAGACGGGTGTTAGAAGTTACTAAACAAGATCAAGGAAAACTATTAGAAAATAACAAAAACCTAATAAAAAGATTGGAAATGAGGGTAAATTCCAAGGGATGAAATCAAATTAGCAAAACTATCCAAAACAATAAACAAATTAAAATCTCAAGTTATTCCTAAACACAATCAAACCAAAATTGAGGAAACACTAAAGGAAGAAGCAATAAAATGATGAAAAGAAATTTGTTTTAAAGAATAATGGGAATATTATCAGAAATTGATGGTGTTAAAAATTGTAGAGGATTCCTATACAATAGGGATATAAGAATTAACTTCACCAATATCATTGTTCTTATTACTATCATTACTTACTAAGTTACAACCCTAGTTGGTAAAGCAGGATACTATAGGGCAAAGCAGTAGGGGATTTAGCATATGAAACTTTACTTGTGTTGGATAATGGGGGAGGGTGGGCTGAGGCACCCTAGAAGTACCAACCATGAAGCCCTCGTCAGGCTGGAAGGAGTGAAAAGGAAAACTCGCCTTTTGTTCCTTTTTGGATGCTGGCTACCCCCACAAAATCGGGAAAAGTACCTTTGTAAATAGACAGAATATATACTATTCACTAAGATCATATTAGGCCAAATAAAAACAGCTAGACTTTAAACAACCAAGAGAGCATGGTTTAAAAATTGGGTATTAAACAACTGATATTATTATTAAACAGCTCTTCTAGGAGAGAGAAACTCCAAAATAAAATAATTCTTCTCTAAGTCTTGGGTTGTGTTATAGCCTCTGTACCATGGCCTTCCACTGTCATGGGGTAGTTCTCTTGCTTGAGGATACACTCACACTTCTTTATCATTTTTTTTTAGCTTTTATAGCTTGCATATGAGATCTAATTTAAGGTTGTTACTGTTCTTAGAATATTTAATCTTAATCGTTCATTACTTCTCTTGTAGTTTAATAATTTCCTTTCCTCCCTTATTTTCTCCTAAAGGAGCCATTGGTCTTATAACATTCTGCTTTTCCAACAGAGGTTACAGCTTAGTTTGTAATATATATGCATGTGTGTACACACACACACACACACACACATATATATATATATATATATATATATATATATATATATATATATATATATATATATATATATATATATTGCATTTACGTTAAGCTCTCTCCATATCCCTCAGGTAGTAGCAACATAGACGTATGAGATGGGGCTGCAGTCATCCCGTGGCCCAAAAAATTTGGCCAGACTCAAATTTTTCAGTCAGAGAAGCCAATGCAGCATGACTATTATACTGTCAGAGTGAATGCTAACCCAGTACTTGAGTTTATAAATATAAATATATATATACATATATAATATTGTATTAAAATAAATAATAATAATATACCAAGGCACTTCCCCCAAATTTGGGAGGTAGCCGACATCAACAAAAACAAAAATGGGGACCTCTACTCTCTTAGGCTGGGTGGAACGTAGAGAGTAGAGGTCCCCTTTTTTGTTTTTGTTTCATTTGTTGATGTCGGCTACCCCCCAAAATTGGGGGAAGTGCCTTGGTATATGTATGTATGTATGTATTAAAATAATTGCTTGGATCTTTTTTCAGGCAGACCGAATTCAGCAACCCCACAGATGAGAAGGGTCGCATACGCTTATGGGTAGGGGAGAAAGGGTGCAGTCATACGCTAGTGAGAGGGGTTGTAATTAGTTATGGGGGAGGGAGTAGGAATGGTTACATCTGTGCGTGTGTGCATATCTAAATACCAAGCTGTCATTTTTAACGGGTAGAATACACGTTTATATTTACAGTATATGCTGTAAATTTCTTTTTGAGTGGAGATACCCTAAATATGTTGAAAGAGTTTGCATTTTGCTATGATCAGCAAAGCTGCTGTAGACAGTAACTGAGAATTCCATCTTTGCAATCCTCTGATTTAAAATGACCGAGCAAATAGTAGCATATACAATGTTAATTCTGTCTGCATGACAACATGCAAGTATCCACTGGTCTATGTATGGCTTTGCATCTGAAAAAAACAATGGCATTTTATACTTGAACTTTCATGTGTATCGCAACAGCCAAATATTGCAATTACTTGGCATTTTCACTGATGGAATGAATGGATGAATAAAATATGTGGGCACACAGTAAGTTCTATTGATTACACTGCCTCTCCATGTAGCTAACTGAGGTATTGTTTTGGCTGACCTGTTGTATCTGGACCATGGGGTCTGTATAAATGGGAAAATTAGTGACACGGGGGGGCCCTTGACTGTAGGGGGTGGTTCCTGTACTAAAACAAGCTCATTGTCAAAGCCATAGGAATTAGTGTATTGTTACTGTATTTCAATAACATCTTTGCCAAATTTAGAAAAGAAGAAATAAAAGGGAAGATATATTTGTGGCTAGCATATTGGAACATACTTCAATGTAGGTGTAGCATAAATTCAGAAAAAAAATGGACAATGGCTCATGAGTTCATGGTTCATGGTACGCAGAAAATTTCGAATGTTATTGAAAGTAATATTAAAAATCTGGATGCCCAATCTCGATCTATCAAATGAAGATAAGAAGCAATTCCCTAGAATTTTGATGCTGTAAAAGATATCTACTACAATAGAATATTTACTTAAGATCACCATGAAATTGTATAACCAAATTGTAGTTCAATGGCCCCTGGGAAAAGTCAGTAAAACCTTTTATATGATAAGAAATCTAGCCCCTCTGGCTCAGGCATAACTATCAAAGTTTTATAATTATCTTTGGAACAATCATCTATTAGTTTTACAATTACCTCTCAACCAAACATCTACTTCCAAACACATGGGAATATGCAATAATAATACCAATAGCTGGAACAGGAAAAGATCCCAGTACAGTAATCCAAATAATTACATACCAATTTCACTGACCAGTTGTGTTGGGATGATACTGGAAAAAACGGTAAATAACAGCTGAATTGATCTTTGCATCGTAGCATTTCATTACCTTTGAGATTTTCCTCATAAACATTATGATGTACCTTGGACTTTCTTCCACATTAAGAAAGTTACATAAATAGAGGATTTGAATGAAAGCAAATCATGTATTTTTTTTTCTTTTTTTTTTTTTTTACCTTCGAAAGGTACACAGTACTACTTGACGATATTCAATAATAAAATTCTTACATTATAATGGTGTTTGAGGACACCATTTTATTTGAATTACAAGTTATATAATTAATGACATGGTTGCTTAAATGATACAAGAAGTACAAAGTAGTATTGTTGTAGAGACTTTGCAGTAGACTATCTTTTAAATAATCTTTGTTATTATCATTATTATTACTATTATTAGCTAAGCTACAACTCTAGTTGGAAAAGCAAGAGGCTATAACCCCAAGGGCTCCAACCAGGAAAAATAGCCCAGAGAGAAAAGGAAATAATGAAATAAATAACGAGATAAGTAATGAAAATTAAAATAAAATATTTTAAAAACATTAACAACATTAAAACAGATATTTGATATATAAACTATAAAAGGACTTATATAAGCTTGTTCAACATAAAAACATTTGCTGCGAGTTTGAACTTATGAAGTCCTACTGATTCAACTACCCGATAAGGAAGATCATTTCACAACTTGGTCACAGTTGGAATAAAGGTTCCAGAGTACTGTGCAGTATTAACCCTCATGATGGAGAAGGCCTGACTATTAGAATTAACTGCATATTTACCATTGCAAACAGGATGGAACTGTCCGGGAAGATCTGAATGTAAAGGATGGTCAGAATTATAAAAAATCTTATGCAACATACATAATGAACTAATTGAATGACGGTGCCAGAGATTAATATCTAGATCAGGAATAAGAAATTTAATACTGTACACCGTAAGTTCCTGTCCAATAAATTAAGATGAGAATCAGCAGCTGAAGACCAGACAGAACTCGAAACAAGGTAAAATACATACATACATATACCAAGGCACTTGGGGGTAGCAGACATCAAACAAATGAAACAGAAAATGGGACCTCTCCTCTCTACGTTCCTCCCAGCCTGACAAGGGACTCAACCGAGTTCGGCTGGTACTGCTAGGGGGCCACAGCCCACCCTCCCCCGTTATCCACCACAGATGAAGCTTCATAACGCTGAATCCTCTACTACTGCTACCTCCGCGGTCATCCAAGGCACTGAAGGAAGCAGCAGGGCCTACCGGAACTGCGTCAAAACAGCTTGCCATTCATTCCTATTTCTAGCACGCTCTCTTACCTCTCTCACATCTATCCTCCTATCACTCAGAGCTTCTTTCACTCCATCCATCCAGCCAAACCTTGGCCTTCCTCTTGTACTTCTCCCATCAACTCTTGCATTCATCACCTTCTTTAGCAGACAGCCATTTTCCATTCTCTCAACATGGCCAAACCACCTCAACACATTCATATCCACTCGACCTGCTAACTCATTTCTTACACCCGTTCTCACCCTCACTACTTCGTTTCTAACCCTATCTACTCGAGATACACCAGCCATACTCCTTAGACACTTCATCTCAAACACATTCAATTTTTCTCTCCTTGCCACTTTCATGCCCCACAACTCCGATCCATACATCACAGTTGGTACAATCACTTTTTCATGCAGAACTCTCTTTACATTCATGCCCAACCCTCTATTTTTTACTACTCCCTTAACTGGCCCCAACACTTTGCATCCTTCATTCACTCTCTGACATATATCTGCTTCCACTCCACCATTTGCTGCAACAGCAGACCCCAAGTACTTAAACTGATCCACCTCCTCAAGTAACTCTTCATTCAACATGACATTCAACCTCGCACCACCTTCGCTTCTCGTACATCTCATAACCTTACTCTTACCCCCAATAACTCTCAAATTCCTTCTCTCACACACCCTTTAAAATTCTGTCACTAATCAGCCAAGCTTCTCTTCCACGCCTGCAACTAGTACAGTATCATCCGCAAACAACAACTGATTTACCTCCCATTCATGGTCATTCTCGTCTACCAGTTTCAATCCTCGTTCAAGCACTCGAGCATTCACCTCTCTCACCACTCCAACATACAGGTTAAACAACCACGGCGACATCACACATCCCTGTCTCAGCCCCACTCTCACCAGAAACCAATCGTTCACTTCATTTCCTATCCTAACACATGCTTTACTACCTTTGTAGAAACTTTTCACTGCTTGCAACAACCTTCCACCAACTCCATATAACCTCATCACATTCCACATTGCTTCCCTATCAACTCTATCATACGCTTTCTCCAGATCCATAAACGCAACATACACCTCCTTACCTTTTGCTAAATATTTCTCGCATATCTGCCTAACTGTAAAAATATGATTCATACAACCCCTACCTCTTCTAAAACCACCCTATACTTCTAAGATTGCTTTCTCTGTTTTATCCTTAATCCAAATAATCAGTACTCTACCATACACTTTTCCAACTACACTCAACATACTAATACCCCTTGAATTACAACACTCATGCACATCTCCCTTACCCTTATATAGTGGTACAATGCACGCACAAACCCAATCTACTGGTACCATTGACAGCACAAAACACATTACACAATCTCACTAACCATTCAAGTACAGTCACACCCCCTTCCTTCAACATCTCAGCTCTCACACCATCCATACCAGATGCTTTTCCTACTCTCATTTCATCTAGTGCTCTCCTCACTTCCTCTCTTGTAATCTCTCTCTCATTCTCATCTCCCATCACCTAAACACCTGCAACAGCAATTATATCTGCCTCCCTATTATCCTCAACATTCAGTAAACTTTCAAAATACTCCGCCCACCTTTTCCTTGCTTTCTCTCTTTTAACAACCTTCCATTTCCATCTTTTGCTGTCTCTTCAATTCTTAAAACACCTCTTCAGAATAGATTGATCATCAAAAATCTTGAAAGACTTTCTTAATACTGTAAGCCAATTTTTTTTGCAATTGAAGAAGACACAGACCTAATGTGTTTCTCAAAATTAAATTTGCTATCGAGAATCACACACAAAATTTTAAAAGTCATACAAAGTTAAAGAAACATTATCAATGCTGAGATCCGGATGTTGAGGAGCCACGGTCCTTGACCTACTTACAATCATACTTTGAGTTTTGTTGGGATTCAACTTCATACCTCATAATTTGCACTATGCACTAATTTTAGCTAGATCTCTATTAAGGGATTCAGCAACCTCAGATCTACATTCAGGAGATGAAATTGATGCTAAGAGATTAGCATCATCTGCATAGGCAACAAGCTTGTTTTCTAGATCAAACCACATGTCATGTGTATATAGTATGAAAAGTAATGGGACAATTCTTAATAATGTTTCTTTTAAAAAATAGCAGATAGAAACCAAACCAAAATATAAACCTCATGTTGGGCAATTCTCAAATCTAAGTCTAAGATAAGGTAAAAATTATGGGACTTACTTGATGACCATCTCTATTGGAAAGCACATTACTGCAGTCTTACATTAAATCTAAATGTAATAATGCTCTTATAAAATATGAGATGAAACAAGACAAGTTTTACTGATGATCTATAAAGCATTAGTATTATCGAGAACAGATTATGGTAGCCTAATATATGGATCAGGATCTCAAGGTAATTTCACGTCTTTAGGTCCAATACACACTTGAAGCTCGAGACTTTATATTGGAGCCTTTAGATCTTTCCCAAATTTCTGTTTTATGTAAAAGTGGAAAACCTATTCTGTCCTTGCATAGAGATTCTGTAACAATGTGAAGTGCTTTGTAGATCCTATCCAACAATTCTCCAACAAGAGACTTTCCAGCTTGAGTGACATATCTATTAACAATCACAAACCTCCATTTCAAAGTAAGTCTATTAGGTTATTACAGCATACAGCAGGGTGACCATATTTCTAAAATTGAAATAAGGGACATCTAAATTGGAGTAGTTGAACAATATAGACACAACTTACGTGAAGTGAAGTTACGCACGCAGGGACGCAGCGTGAAGTCCTTCTCAGCTGGGTTCACATTGTCCAGGACCTACTTCATTTCTTTTTTTTTTAAAGTGTGTTCATCGTATATATGGTTACAAACAGTTACTCATTACATGTGTCAAAGCATTACAATATTGCAACCAAGCATGTTTTGCAGCTTTGAAGGATATTTCAACTAAAATTTCACCACTATATTCCATTTTTTTTTTACTGAAAAAAAAAGGACAAAATACATCCCAGGGAGGGTCTGTATGGGACACGGGACAAACGTCATAAATATGGGACAATCTGAATGGTCTCACAGACCCCAACACTAGACTATAGACATCAAATTCATCAATTTGTGAAAATCAAACTTTTTGAGAATGTTAGGTGACTGAGCCTATCATGACAATGCAGTACAGTCTGATTGGACGTTCACAAGAAAAGTTTTTGACTGATCACAAAGAAGGCCTAGAGTGAGCCTACACCTGTAACTTTATCTCGATATCAGGAACTGAATTTCCAACCTATTTGTCAATCAAATGCTAGCACTTTATTAGGTTAGATTAAGAAATTTAGTGTTAAATATTGAAAATTTTACATGTAGACCTATTCAAAATCTTTTTTGCTGATGCCGTTTTGATTTCTTAACATATCATTTATTTCAGTTTGTTAATAAAGGAAACTGAGAAGAAAACAAGAAGCCTATTCTCAATTGCTTTCAGCATTGGCAAAAAGAAATTATGAATGTGATTTTTTTTTTCCGCTGATAAGACCACTTCTGTATTCTGTATTTAAGCCATCGTTTTAATAATATTTATAACAAAACAAACACAAAAAGGATATGACAAATTCGGAGATAATTTGTATTTTTCCTAACAATACAAACCTTAGCTATTTACATTGGGTTTACCTTTCGGCGTGGCTGAAATGACGAGCCAATAGTTTTTAACGAGGGTTAACTACCCCCCGCCCCGCGCTAGTTAGCGGGGCTAGGGGAAGGGATAGCTTGCTACCCCTCCCCCCCCCCACACACCTGTGATTTGCTTCACTTCACTTAGAGGTAGGACTTGACTTGGGGGCCAGGGCTGGCGGGAAAATATGTGTAAATAGCTAGGGTTTGTATGGTTAGGAAAAATACAAAATATCTCCGAATTTGTCATTTGTTCCGTAACCGAAATACAAACCACGCTATTTACATTGGGTGACTTACCCCTTAGGAAGGGTGGAAAGTCCCCAGCCTTACTGACTTCGGCTTTGCCCGGGGACTCCGCCCCTCAGTGAGTAGCACTTGAGAGAAGGAGCCCCTGCACCTCACAAGTTCCTTGCTTCACTAGGAACGAGTGGCCTACATAAGTTGTGTGTGGATGAAAGTGTGACCCGTCCTATGAAGTTGACCTTGAGACCTTTAGATAGGAATCTAGGATAGGACGTTCCCAATACCACCTCGTCAGGGTATGGGGGACGCGACAGTAATTAGCTTAATACTAGGAGCACAAGGAAGAATGGGTTACCTGCAGAGGTCGAGGTCAGCTATGCGAAGACCAGGATGCTGCTTCCCCAAGAGAGGGGAGAATGAAGAAAGAAGTAAGGGTCAGACATACTCTTTCATTCACGCAGACTAAAACCGGGTAACAACGCCCTCAACCTACTGCTACTTGTCCATAAAGGAGCCTGAGGTTAGACCAGCTGTTGTGCAGCCACCACAGGGCCGATAGAAAACGTATCGAGGCTCCTGTGGGTCACGTCCTGCAGGTAGTGGGCTGTGAAGGTCGTCTGACGCTTCCAGACCCCAGCTTGAAGCACCTGCATCACAGAGAAGTTTCTCTTGAAGGCCAGGGACGTAGCAACACCCCTGACATCGTGTGCCCTAGGGCGACGTGACGGAGGAGGGTCTGGATTCAAGGCGTGGTGGATAACCCTTCGAATCCAAGCCGAGATGGTGTTCCTGGTGACCCTCCTCTTCGTCCTGCCTGTGCTTACAAACAATGCTCGCACTTGAGGACGAACTGCAGCTGTTCTCTTCAAGTAGTACCTCAGACACCTCACTGGACATAGTAGCAGCTGGTCTGGGTCGCTTGTTACAGAACGGAGACTCGCGATCCTGAAAGAGTCGAACCGAGGATCCGGCACCCCCGGATTCTGAGTCTTGGCAACAAACTCAGGGACGAACCTGAACGTTACCTTCCCCCATCCCCTTGAATGGGCGATGTCGTATGAGAGACCATGAAGTTCACTAACCCGCTTGGCCGAAGCCAAAGCGAGCAGGAAAGCCGTCTTCCAAGACAGGTGGCTATCGGACGCCTGGCGTAATGGTTCGAAGGGAGGTCTCTTAAGAGCCCTGAGGACCCGAACCATGTTCCAAGGAGGCGGTCTCACTTCCGACTGGGGGCAGGTAAGCTCATAGCTACGTATGAGTAGAGAGAGTTCTAGTGAGGAAGAAATGTCCACGCCTTTCAGCCTGAAAGCAAAGCTTAAGGCTGAGCGATAGCCTTTCACTGCCGAGAAAGAAAGGCGCATTTCCTCCCGCAGATATACGAGGAACTCCGCTATTGCTGGAATAGTGGCATCGAGTGGAGAGATACCCCTCCCACGACACCAACCACAAAAGACTCTCCACTTCGCCTGGTAGACTCCCTCAGAGGACTTTCGCAGGTGCCGAGACATTCTCTCCGCAACCTGTTGCGAAAAGCCTCTCTCTGTGAGGAGATGCTGGACAGTCTCCAGGCGTGAAGCCAAAGCGAGGCCACGGCCTTGTGAGGGATGTTGGAGTGGGGTTGTCTGAGAAGCTTGTGTCATGGAGGAAGTTCTCTCGGGAGCTCCGTCAGGAGCTGCAGAAGGTCTGGGAACCATTCCGCGTGATGCCATAGCGGAGCTACCACAGTCATCGAACAGTTGACCGATAGTCTGGTCCTGTTGAGCACCCTTCTCCTCAGACAGAACGGTGGGAAGGCGTACACGTCGATGTTGTCCCACCGTTGCTGGAAAGCATCTTGCCAGAGAGCCTTGGGGTCCGGGACTGGGGAGCAGTACAGAGGCAGCTTGAAATTCAACGCTGTTGCGAACAGGTCCACGGTCGGGGAACCCCACAAAGTCAGGACTTTGTTGGCTATCTGAGGATCCAAAGACCACTCGGTACTCACTATCTGCGAGGTCCTGCTCAAACTGTCGGCGAGCACATTCCTCTTGCCACGAATGAAGTGAGCTGATAGTGTTATCGAGTGGACTTCGGTCCACCTCAGAATCTCTACTGCAAGATGGGATAGCTGCTGCGAAAAAGTGCCTCCCTGCTTGTTGATATAAGCCACTACCGTGGTGTTGTCGGTCATCACCACCACGGAGTGACCCGCCAGGGTCCGTTGGAACTGTTGAAGAGCCAGAAAGACGGCCTTCAGCTTTAGCAGGTTGATGTGCAGGCACTTTTCTGATTCTGACCAAAGGCCTGAGGTCCTCTGGTTCAGAACGTGCGTCCCCCACCCTTCTTTTGACGCGTCCGAAAACAGTGTCAATTCCAGGGGGAGGACGAGAAGACTCACTCCCTTTCGCAGGTTCTCGTCGACCAGCCACCACCGCAGGTCTGTCCGTTCCAAAGATCCCATCCGGACCTGAACGTCCGGGGAATCGGATCCTTGATTCCACCGGGACTTGAGCCGCCACTGCAGGGATCTCATCCTGAGGCGGCCTTTTGGAACCAGACGAGCCAGGGAGGACAGGTGACCTAAGAGACGCAACCACGATTGGGCGGGAAGCTCTTCTCGCCTGAGGAAGGGTTCCGCCACCCTCCTCAGCCTTGCTATCCTGTCGTCTGATGGAAAGGCTTTGTGGAGATTGGTGTCTATCAGCATGCCTAGATAAACCAGTTGTTGGGACGGCTGCAGAGAGAACTTCTCGAGGTTTACCAAGATCCCCAGATCCTGGCAAAGACCTAGAAGCCTGTCTCGGTGCCGAAGAAGGGTCGACTCCGAGTCTGCTCTGGTGAACACCTGAGATGCTGTGGAGAGACCGAAACACAGCACCTTGAACTGGTACATCTTGTCATCTAGGCAGAATCTCAAGTACTTCCTGGAAGACGGATGGATTGGGATCTGGAAGTACGCGTCCTTTAGATCCAGTGTGCACATGAAGTCTAGAGGTTTCACCGCAAGTCTGACCGTGTCCGCTGTCTCCATGCTGAACCGAGTTTGCTTGACAAACCCGTTCAGAGCCGAGAGGTTGATGACAGGTCTCCAGCCTCCAGACGCCTTCTTTACAAGAAAGAGTCGACTGAAGAAGCCTGGGGAGCCGTCGACGACCTCCTGGAGAGCATCCTTCTTGACCATGGTCTCGACTTCTGCCCGAGGGGCTAGCCCCTTTACCGATCGCTTGGCATAGGAGCACAACGACACTGGATTCGCTGTCAGGGGAAGTTGAGATGTGAAGAACGGGATAGGATAGCCTTGGCCGATCACTGAAACTGTCCAAGCATCGGCCCCGTGTTGCTGCCCACCTGTGCACGCAACTTCGAAGGCATCCCCCCACAGGTGGACACGCGGGGGGATTGCCACTCCTAGTGTTTGCCCGCTCCCTCAAGGAGTCTTGCCTCCCCTGGAGGACTTACCGCCCCTCTTGACCTTGGCTGGAAAGGGCTGGGGCTTAGACACCACTTTCTTAGCTGCCGGTGCCTGCTTCGGTGCCTTACGAGGCTGCTGCTGCTGTTGCTCCAGAGCTGGAGGCTTATAGGGCCGAGCTGTAAGGGCCCTATGGAGGAGGGAGTCCTGGCTAGATTTCCTCCACCTCTCAGCCGTTCGCTCCATATCCTGTGGCTCCAACAGATTCTCCCCAAGGAGGGAAGCATGTTTGACCCTCCTTGCGGGCTGGCAGCTAAGTCTCCCGTCCCCGGAATCTCTTCCTGGGGCGAAGCGTGGACGTTCTCCCGGGGAGCAGCGGGTTCATGGCGAATCCTTGAAGACGATTTCGGGATGGTCTTGGAGTCCTTGGGTTCCCTCCTGGGAGGGATACAGGATCCCAACAAAGAGGTTCGGAGAGCACCTTCCGTGCGAGACGATTCTCCTCCATGAAGAGAAGGCTTCCCCCTTGGTGCCGAGGGGGAGACTATCACCTCACTGGACTCACCCGAGGACGGAAATGCCTCGTCCACGGGAGAAGGAGAAAACGCCTGCGAAGGGGATGGGGCCTTCCCGACAGACCTCTTAGGAACCAACTTCTCCCTGGGGGAAGTCACCACGAAGTCCACTCCTCTCCTCCTCTTCAGCGGAGGTGAGGCAGTCGTTGGCTTGTGACCCTGATCGGCGAGTGCTGGCTTCATAGCCTTCACTAACGCCCGCATCAGAGGACCAAACCAAGTCTGTCGCTCCACGGACACAGAGTCCGAAATCCCCGCTGGAGGGAAGGGGATCGGGCGATCCTTCGGAGTGGACACCACTGGATCTGCCTGAAAAGGAAAAGGGGAAGAAAGATGCACTGACCTCTCTGAAGTGTCTTCCCTGTCCTGCACAAGAGTCCTGTGCTTTGGTGGAGGCGATCCTAAGCGCGGTCTGGCAACACGCGTTCTTGCTGCTGTCACGTTCTGCGAAATTCGGCGCGAACGGTGGTCGCGCGGGCGCGCAGGCGAGTGGGCGCGATGGCGTACAGGCAAACGAGCGCGTGGGCGAGCCGGTGAACTAATGCGTTGGTGCGTCGGCGAGGGAGCGTGTTGACGCGCAGGCGAGCGAGAACGCTCCGAAGATCGCCGACGACGTTGTTCAGGAGACCTGTAGCGCGTGGGAGAGCAATTACGAGCAGGCGATCGGTGGTGCGCTGGTAAACACTGGCGCGCAGGCGAGCGATGGTGCGTTGGCGCATGGTGACGTGTTGGTGAACGATAGCGCGTAGATCGCGTAGGCGAACGACCGCGCGAGGGTGAGCTAACAGAGGGCGACCCATGTCCTTCCAGATCTTCTGGGCGACGGCGCGTTGGAGAACGCTTGCGCGCAGGCGATAGGTCACGCAGGCGGTCTGGAGATCGCCGATGTTCAGGTGATCGCTGACACGCAGGAAAACGCTGACGAGCAGGCGATTGTTGAATCGTCTGTGATCGCTGGCGAGCAAGAGGGCGACGCGTGGAATCCTGTGAGGGAACAGTCGGCGCGGGGCGCAAAGGCGAACGTTCACGAACAGGTACAGGAATAGGAGGCGCGTGGGTGCGTGGGCGTACGTGCGTTTTGGAAACACGCGCTGGAGAACGCGAGCGATGTTGTGCAGGAACAAGCCGAGGATTGCGAGGGCGCTCAGGGGACTGATGGCGCGCGGGGCGCACAGCAGGAACTGCAGGATATTCGGAGACCACAGGGGAGCGCTGGCGAGCAGTGGAGCGATGGTCCTCAGAAGAGCGCTGACGGTCAGAAGAGCGCTGATGAGCAGGAGAGCGCCTGTGCGCTAACACTGCAGAAGGGCGAGCAGGGGAATGCTGGCGCGCAGGGCGCTCAACAGGAACAACAGGTTGAAGGATGTCCTCAGGAGAGCGCTGGCGAGAAGAGGGGCGATCATCAGGAGAGCACTGGCGAACATGAGATCGCTGACGAACAGGAGAGCGCTCACGAGCAGGAGAGCGCCTGTGCGCTAACATTGCACGCGCAAGGGAAGAATCCCTTTGCCCCAAAGGGACCGTTGCCCATCTGGTGATGAGGTCAGGTTGCTGAACATCTACCCCAGAAGTTGAAGGTCTGGAAGGCGTAGGAGACCGATCCCCAGAGAGGTCTAAGGAAGCTGGAGCTACAGGCTGTTTACGGCGAGGAGAGTCCCCTTCGGAGGAAGGAGAAGATCCAAAAAGGCGCCTCTTAGCACCCTTATAAAGAGACGGGAGGCGGCCACGAGGAAGATCGTCAGGACCATCAGTCCTCCGAAGGGGAGTCTCAGTCAAAGCACTCCCCTTAGAGGGAGGCTGGACAGAAGAAGAGCCCGCGGGACTCCCTTCCCCCTTCGAAGGATGTACGGAAGGGGGAGGAGAGTCGTCAGCACCAACATCCACAACTGCACCTGCAGAGGATTGACCCGCCCCGTCGGAAGCCTCTGTCACCACGACGTCGACGATAGACAGAGGGTCTACCTCTGCTATCACTGGCGACTGCTTAACAGCGGCCCCTAACTGGACAAGGTCAATCAGGGCTACCCTGGAGGGCAGGCCCTTATGCCCCAGGGAAGCCCAAATCTGAAAAAGATCATCGTTAGACAAAGATTCATCAATAACCTCCCCCGGAGGAGGAGGAGGAACCACCCCGCTATGGAAGGCGACGCCCTCTCCCCCAACCCAAGGTCGGGAAACAGAACTAGGGCCTGCACTCCCACTCGGCCGACTCTCCTTAGGAGCCGAACGAGGGGGAGCTTCAGAGGTGGTTTGGGCAGCGAAAGAAGAGTCCCGAGAACCTTCCTCCTTAAGGCAACCCCAGAAGGAGAACGGTCTCTCTTGGACTTCTTCTTACGCCGGCGGCCAAACCTCTCCCACTGGGAGGCAGACCACTCCCTGCACTCACTACACGTATTCTCCTGATCACACCGTCGGCCTCGACACTGCGGGCAAAGGGTGTGAGGATCAGTGTCCACGGCCGACATAAAAGTACCACAAGGGCGGCCGGCAATTCCAGGGCACTTGCGCATAGTGAATAATAAAGGTGGTCAACTTCTAAACACACACACACAAACTGAAAGAAAAAGCAGAAAAAGATTAAGGCTGTCAACGAGGACGATGGACAGACACGTCTGTTCATCGCCAGAGCCAAAAGTGAAGTGAAGCAAATCACTGGTGTGTGGGGGGGGGGAGGGGTAGCAAGCTATCCCTTCCCCTACCCCGCTAACTAGCGCGGGGGTAGTTAACCCTCGTTAAAAACTATTGGCTCGTCATTTCAGCTATGCCGAAAGGTAAACCCAATGTAAATAGCATGGTTTGTATTTCGGTTACGGAACAAATCCATGATTATACATAGAAATTTACCATGGTCTGTTTTTGGACTTTTGACTTGAAGTTTTCTATTATAAGATCAATAAATTTTAACTCAAAATTCTCAACATTACCTCACAAAATATTCAAAATTATAACGACAATGACTGATAGAAATAATGATGATGATAAAAATGACATACAACTCAAATGTGTGTACCTCACTCCTAAAAGAAGTGTGATTACTGAAGGGAGAGTCTGTAATTAATAACATTTGAATATTTAAGATATAAGAAATTAGAAAATATTTTTCTCAGGCTACTTAATATAAGAAATAAGAACATATTTTCTGGGTCGACCTGTGGCGGCCGGTGAAAAGGGGTCCTTCTAATACACTTTTCTGATAAAATCTTCCAATTATACCAGAGAAAGATAAAAGCATGGAATGCAGAGGTTACTACCCTCGCGCGAGCACCTTGTGGGTGTCGTGTATAAAGCAAAGGCGCGTGAAATCCACTATTCACAGGTTGTCTTCCATTTAGTTAATTCCTTCGTCAAAGGGATGGGCCGATACAGAGGCCCTAGCTAACCTACCAGAGCCACGCCACCCACGCCCGACGCGAGCGCCATCTGAACAACATCCTTCTTTTTGGACTGCTACAATTGTGGGTTATTTTGTGGTGCTCTCGGCTTTTTTCACACTAGTGGATTTATTTCGTCATGACCGAAGCTCCATCTTCACCCATTCCAATGTTAAGTACCATAGTTTGTTTTGACAGCTTTTTGTATTACCGGGCTTTTGTTTTATATCCAGTATAGTCTGTTTTATCATTCCCGTCTGGCCCTTCCACGGCGGCCATTGTTTGTTCTCTTGTGTTGGGGAATTCATCTTAGTCTGCCCGTTTAGTACTCTGTCACTTAGGTTCTTGGTCAAGTCCCTAGCCTTATGCCTTTTGAACCGTTACTATTTTTATCGTTATTATGCTCATGGTACTTTTTGCTAGCAAGTCCAGCCTATGAACAAGATTAGCGTTCTAGCTTTATCATTGTTTAGTACCCGCCCCACCGGGGCGTTCGTCACTCGACTTTTCTATTTAATTTGGGTTTTAGCAGACGCTATTTTTCGTTCGTAGTCTTATCTTGAGTTACAATTTTATTTTATACGTTTATAATAGTGTTGTGTGCTTATCAGTCCTGATTTTGTGTCCAAGGGAGCGAGAGCTTGGGGTTCCCGTTTTCTGTTCGCAGTCACGAGTTACCCCTTTCTCTCATTTTCTTTCTTATCTCCGGTGGGTGAGCGGATTTCCCGTTTTCCGTTTTGTGCGTTCAACGGGTTCTCCCTCCCTCACCTCTCCCCCTACGGGTGTATGATAACTTACGAGTTATTTAATTCTGGTTACTTTTCAATAGTTAGCGTTATTAATTAGGTCCGAGTTCTGTCTTCTCCCTGTTACGGCTTGGGAGTAGTTATGAACTTTTTTCCACTCCGCCTTGAGTTCTACTCCGCCATGAGGGATTCTCAATGACTTTAGAACTATTGTTATATATATTTTGTTTACTTACATGGGACGGGCTTCATATTGTTTAGATACGACCCTCCGGTGGCCCTTACTACGGTCTCAGGCCACGGCCATATCCACACAATAGCCATTGTTATTACAATTGAGTTATTATTCACAATATAATTATTCAGGACCTTTCATCTCCCTCCGGCTTCACCGGAGATCGTAAATACGCTTTACTACTATCTTAGCCTTAGCCTTTAGCTACGGCTTGTGTTGTATAATTTCACAATTGAATTATTAGCCACAATTGAATTATTCAGCACATCTCATCGCCCTCCGGCGTCACCGGAGATCGCCCATACACTTCACACTTATATTTGCCTTGCCTTTAGCTAAGGCTTGTGTTTTATATTTATTTTAAGGGCCTGTCACTGCTTCCCCGACCCTCAGAGGTCGGCAGATTGCTTTAGATTATTTATTCTTCTGTCATTAACAGACATTAGTTAAATGCAAACAATTGAATATAAAAGCACCAGCAATGGTAATGGGGCTGTATCATCTTAAAAAGTGATAATCAGACATTAGTTAAATGCAATATTGGAGCTTAAGGGAATTCAGTGAGAGCCGGAGCTCTATAATAATAGGGTTTTTTAACCCCTTATCAGATTTTCAAGGAACACCAAGACTCATGTCTCCTTTCTTTTACAGGAGGTCCGTTGTACTGCCCAAGGATGCCCTGCCTCGTTCAACGACCCCGTTGGGCATGACCTCTGTCGGTCCCATGCACACTGCGCCATCCCCTTTCTCCGGGAACCGGGACAGGCCCAATATATGGTCTGGTTCCCGGATTTGTGCTCGCTCTGTTACGAGCTGTCCTCAATTCTACTGAACGATGATGTAACTGGGTTTTCCTTTTGTCCCTTATTTCTCTTTGGCAGACACTAATTTAGCCATTAATATGATATACATAGTATATTTTGGAGAGCAAACCCCCTCCTGCATCACTAATCACTGCAAATCTTTCAGGCCGATGATGACTCTCTTCGATCAGCAAGGGCTACTCTTCGTCCTTGGGTGTCGGGCTTCGGCAGGACCCTATCTCCTCGATGGAGACATGGCCTCTCGTCTCTTCCCAGGCTCGACTACTGCTGCAGTCTCTCCTGAAGTTGCTGCCCCCTTAATTGAGGAAGTCAGGGCCACCATTTCCGTGGAGGACGAACCCCTCGTACCGCTGGACGTGGCAGATCTAGATATAGACGTAGAACCCAGGGACGAGCAGGTAAGTGGTGCCGAGTTGGTGGAAACCCTTTTCTCTCCTACTCCCTCTTCTACCTCTTCCTTTCTAGGTTTTGATAACTCTAAGGCTTCTCCTCAGGATCCCTCTGTCTCCGTACGACCCAAGGTGAAGCCACTTTGCACTTATAAGTCTTCAGCTTTGCCAGTATCAACGTCACCGGTCCCCGGACCCTCGACAGCTCCTGATATTCATATTGCTCCTCATAAAACCACGACTCCTAAGAAGTCTAAGTCTACCAAATCCAAGACAACAACAACGGGTGGCTTTCAGGTACCCTGGGGCGATCTCTTCCCCATCGATCTGGTCAGAGATTTGGTCAGAGAACAACTTCAACAACAGTCTGGGGCGATGACAGAGATTAAGGATATGATGGCTACTCTGATCCGCGCCGGAACTCGGCTTCCTCCCCTTTCCGCCCCAGACGCATCGAAGCTACCTCCCTTCGATAAAAACAATCCTTGGCGGTTTGCCTTGCATGCCCCATTCTTAGATGGTTCCCTAACTCTGGAGGGCATAGGCACCTGCCCTCTAGAGGACCTGGAGTTCTACCCCCCCGGGTCTAGAATTCCCGTTCAATGACTTTGTACGTTTAAAGGAACACGCATTGGTCCGTATGGACAAGGTACCGAAGGAAACGGTGATATTTCCAAAAGAGCAGGCCCAGGCTATCTGGGCCAGAACACTATCAGAGTGGGGGTGTATCAACTCCAAGCTCACCCCACACAAAGGTGCCTACACTATTTTTACGACAGCGGCCTCCATCTCTTTGCCGCTCATAGACAAAGTCACAGAGCTGACTATACAGGCCATCAAGGAAGGCTCTTCCATGCCGGCTCTCAAAGAGACGGACCCCACCTCTTTGCTTATTCCGGGTACCTCTGCAACCTGGGATGACGCGGCGTCTACCTTCACAGTGGGGAAGCTAGACCCGGACTGTGCCTTTACTCTTTTCTCTGAGAAGCTTCCCAGATTAATAGAGAGTCTTCTCAAAACTGAGTTCGAGACCCGTACTAGACTAGCTAGGTCCCTCCAATCCATCACCTCCATGGAGTCCCTAGCATCGCTTTACCCAGAGGAAACGCTGTTCAGAGTCGCCACAAAGAACCAGCTGCTGTCCTACCAAATAGACCTCCATGACTTCTGGTCGGTTCGAGTTAGTTGCAGGAAGTTCGTTCTGTCGGAGGCCTCCATCAGACATGAACCGAACAGGCTGATAGCGTCCTCCTGCTGGGGTAAGAACCTCTTCCCTCAGACCGAAGTTGATAAGATTCTTCAGGACGTGGCGAGGGCAAACCAAAATTTGCAAGTAAGGTGGGGTCTCTCAGCCATAAGGAGGTTCGAACCCCAGAAACAGACGTTCTTCAAGAAGAAGCAGAGGTTTAGTCCCTACAAGACGGTCCGGGGTAACTCGTCGCCACAGTCTTCCGCTGCCTCGACTTCTCAACAACCGGCTCCCCCTCAGCAAGTAGTCTACCTCACTGCTCCCCCTGGTACACAGCCCAACCCCTCTTGGATGTCCTCTCCTGCATACAACCCTGCCTACGAATCCTCCGGTTCCTTTCGTGGACACCAGAGAGGAAGTTTCAGAGGTAGAGGACAGTTCCGCCACACGGCGGACCTAGAGCAAGGGGTGCCCGTGGAGGGAGGGGACCTAGGTTCACTCCCTCCCAATGATGTGATGCCGGTAGAAGGGAGACTATATCACTTCCGAGACCATTGGACCTTCAGTCCATGGGCTCACAGCATAATATCCAGGGGCTTGGGTTGGAAATGGTCATAGGGATCCCCTCCTCCACCAGTGACCTTCTTTCAGAGACCCACTCCCATCCTGGAAGAGTACACCGCAGAGTTACTCAAGAAGAAAGCGATCAAACTGGTTCGATCCCTGAAATTCCAAGGCCGCCTGTTTACAGTCCCGAAGAAAGACTCGTCGGCGTTGAGGGTAGTTCTGGACTTGTCGAAACTAAACTCTTACATCCTTTGCGACAAGTTCCGTATGCTGACTATCTCTCAGGTACGGACCTTACTTCCCCGTGGGGCCGTCACCACCTCTATCGATCTTACCGACGCCTATTATCATGTCCCAGTAGCTCGAAACTTCTCTCCTTACCTAGGCTTCTGTCTCGGCAAGAAAGCCTTTGCATTCAAAGTCATGCCCTTCGGTCTCAGCATTGCCCCCAGGATATTCACGAAACTGGGGGAGACGGTGATCGAACAACTCAGAAACCAAGGGATACAGATCATCGCCTATCTGGACGATTGGCTCATTTGGGCCCAGTCGAACCAGGAATGCAACAGAGCTACGTCGAAGGTACTCCACTTTCTCGCCAAACTGGGCTTCCAAGTCAATCTCCGAAAGTCTCGCCTACAACCATCAAGCCACTTCGAATGGTTAGGCATCCGTTGGGACCTTTCAAAGCACAGGCTCTCCCTTCCTCCCAAGAAGGTAAGGGAGATAGCTTCCAAGGTCAGGAACTTTCTCAAACACAGACGGGTCTCCAGAAGAGCTTTAGAACGAATCCTCGGCCTTCTCCAATTTGCCTCACTGACCGATCTCCTATTAAAAGCCAAACTCAAAGACATCAATCGAGTTTGGAGAAAGAGAGCGACAATACCTTTAAGAGACAAGACCTCAAAGATCCCCTCTGTCTTAAAAATGAGACTACAACCATGGTCCGAACGGAGGAACCTCTCCAAATCGGTTCCTCTACAGTTCCCCTCTCCACAAGTGACAATTCATACCGACGCATCTCTGAGTGGATGGGGGGTTACTCCCAACATTAGATGTTTCAGGGCTCTTGGTCACCCGCCATGAAGCAGTTCCATATCAATGTTCTCGAAGCCATGGCGGTGTTCTTGACCCTGAAGAGAATCTCTCCTCCGAGGTCGACCCACATCAGAGTAGTCTCAGACAGCACGGCAGTAGTCCACTGCCTCAACAGAGGGGGATCCAAATCACCCAACCTGAATCAGATCCTGGTCACTATCTTCGCCTTGGCAGCCGACAAAGACTGGTTCCTGTCAGCAACTCACCTAGCAGGAGTCCAGAATGTGATAGCAGACTCATTATCCAAGACGAGACCACTGGAATCAGAATGGTCCCTGGACATACACTCCTTCCGGTGGATACTCAGGCTGGTTCCAGGTCTCCAGGTAGATCTATTCGTGACCCAACTCAATCACAAACTCCCATGTTATGTGACCCCAAACCTGGACCCTCAGGCTTATGCCATGGACGCATTAACCCTGGATTGGAACCATTGGCAGAAGATCTACTTATTCCCTCCAGTGAATCTTCTAATGAAAGTCTTACACAAACTCCGCTCCTTCAACGGGGCAGTGGCTTTAGTCGCACCTCACTGGTCAAAGAGCAGTTGGTTTCCTCTCCTCCTCGAGTTGAAACTCCGTCCCTTCCGGATCCCATTCCCCAAACTGACCCAAGTGTCCAAACTCGGGATGTGTCAGATTCCTCAAGGATAGCCAAAACCCTAACTTTGTGGGTTTCATGAAGTTTGCCGCTCGTAAGGATGCAAACATCGACCCGGATAATATCCTCTTTATAGAATCAGACAAAAGGGACTCTACGATTCGCCAATATGATTTGGCAGTTAAGAAACTAGCAGATTTTTTAAAGAATTCAGACCATTCGGTTATGACTCCTAATTTAGCCATCTCTTTCTTTAGGTCCATATTTGACACAGGCCTAGCAGCTAGCACTATAACCACCATTAAGTCAGATCTGAAGAAAGTCTTCCTGGTTGGGTTTAACATTAACCTGGCGGAGTCTTATTTCTCGTCTATTCCAAAAGCATGTGCTAGGCTTCGACCTTCGGTTCGTTCACAAAAGGTCTCTTGGTCTCTAAATGATGTCCTCAAACTTGCCTCCGACACGGACAACGAATCCTGCTCCTATATCACTCTTCTTAGGAAGACTTTATTTCTAACAGCTTTGGCCTCGGGTTCTAGAATCTCAGAACTAGCAGCTCTCTCACGAAACTCAGAAAACATAGACTTCCTCCCTTCAGGTGAAGTACTTCTTTCTCCAGACAGGGCGTTCCTAGCTAAAAATGAAGACCCCCAAAATAGGTGGTCCCCTTGGAAGATTATTCCTCTTCTCCAAGATACTTCTCTATGTCCAGTCACTACTCTCAGTGCCTTTTTAGCCAGGACTGCTACCCGATCGTCTGGCCCCTTGTTTATCAGAGAACAAGGAGGTACCATTTCCATACGGGGTATTAGGCAACAGATCCTATACTTCATTAAACAAGCCAATCCGGGATCATTTCCCCATGCTCATGATATCCGGTCAGTAGCTACCTCCATCAATTATTTCCAAAATATGGACTTTGATGACCTTAAAAAGTACACGGGTTGGAAATCTCCTATGGTCTTCAAACGCCACTATCTAAAGAACTTACAGGCCCTTAAATACCCAACAGTTGCAGCTGGGAGCCGTATCTCTCCCCAGTGATCTCTTGTTCTTCCTTTCATCCATCTCTTTTCTTCTCCCTCCTACCCGCCACTTGCACCACGACGCCGCTTCCTTGGTGGTTCGTTAGCCCTAAGTTTATTACATATTAGGTTAATATGATTGTAACTATAATTGTGCTTACCGTAATTTTAGTGTTGGGGTATTCTTAGCCATGTCAGTTTTGTTGCATGTTTACTCTGATACTCGGAGGCTTCCCTGTTATCATGTTTGTTTAGCCTTACGCTCACTATGTCCTGTGGCTAGTTTATGATTTATGCTTACTTACCTTAATTATATATGGTTTTCTTTACATGGTGTTTTTTCTCTCCCCTCATTAAATTAGTAATTATTATTGGGCTTGGAAGGCATTCTCTGTTACATTTTCACCGGCCGCCACAGGTCGACCTAGAAAAGGGATTTTGACGAAGGAAAAATCTATTTCTGGGGAGAGACCTGTGGCGCCCGGTGAAACCCTTCCCTTTTATTTTACACGATCCCACCCTTTCCTTTCCAAGCCATCATGTCCAATACAGAAGGATGTTGTCCAGATGGCGCTCGCGTCGGGCGTGGGTGGCGTGGCTCTGGTAAGTTGGCTAGGGCCTCTGTATTGGCCCATCCCTTTGACGAAGAAATTAACTAAATGGAAGACAACCTGTGAATAGTGGATTTCACGCGCCTTTGCTTTATACACGACACCCACAAGGTGCTCGCGCGAGGGTAGTAACCTCTGCATTCCATGCTTTTATCTTTCTCTGGTATAATTGGAAGATTTTATCAGAAAAGTGTATTAGAAGGACCCCTTTTCACCGGCCGCCACAGGTCTCTCCCCAGAAATAGATTTTTCCTTCGTCAAAATCCCTTTTTAAGGCTACTTAAATTTCAATGTTATATGTAAGAAAATGAATTAGGATGAAAAAACAGCTTAGCTAGTGTTTGAATGAAATGACTCCCATAAATTTAGCCCGTTCGCCAACAGCAACCCATAAACCAGAAGAACCCTCTCACCTTATGCAGTTTTAGCAGGAAATATCCATTGTCTCATTAGCTGATTTGTCCTCTGCTGTGATTGGTGGAATGTGTGATGTCATGCAATCTCGTATTTCATAAAATGAATTTAACTGGGTAGTGGTAAAATACTTTTACTTATTGCAGCTAAATTATGACTTAGAATTACAAAATTTATGGAAATAAACTTAAAGGTTAATAATTTAGTAAGGAATAAATATTAGATCTTGTTGAAAAGTATATGTTAAATAAATGTTATATTCAAAAGGAAAACCTGACTGTGTTCTAGCTATGGTTTGATGTGTGTGTGTTTGTCTGATACGCTGTAGTAAGCAAGGCAACCACCAATTACAGTTTAGGAAGATATAGCCAATCAGAGGATTGTAATTTACCGAAAAGAGAGTTCCTGGGCCTTATGGGTTGCTGTTCAAAAAACCTGCCCGAATTTCCATAAAATTCTATTTGAATGTTCTAGCTATGGGAGACGGAGCTGAAGACTAAGAAACTTTGAGGTATACAGTATTTTCTTCAATTACATAGAAAGTTACCTATATTTTATAACATCTTATTAGAGGGATAATATATGATTACCAAATTCTCTATATTGAGAAAATACATCTCTGTGGAGGTATTGAGTAAGATGCAATAATTTTTTTTTATCATATTGAGTTAAATAATGAAGGAACTAATGAGTTTAGTTCCTATTTTGTTACATTTCATCTATAATTCATTACCAAATCATTATCTTAATTACGAAATATGTTGTTGGAGGGTTTAATACCAACAGTATACATATTAAGATAAATTACTATGAAAAAAAAATTGAAACTTTTATGGAAACAAATTCAAAACTATTTAGTAATAAAATGTGTGAATTTGGTTCATTTGCCAAAAATCTTGGTTAATGTTCCAAACTACTGGCCAATCACGGCTCTCCAAAGTGATATGTTGACCAATTACAGTTCTCCTGCGCTCCAAAGATACAAATATTGACCAATTACAGCGCTTCCTTGTGTCATAGGTAAAACATTGGCTATTCACAGCTCTCCCGCACTCTGAAAGATATGAATACAGTACTGACTTATCACGGGCCACGTCTTGTACCAAATGTTTTCTAACTCGTAGCTTATACCTCTTCAGATAATTCTTAAGATTTATTTTCAGATTAGTAAACTACTGTACTTTACATCGTTTCAGCCTACTGTATTGCACAGTTCTATTAGAAGTATTTCCCTCAAATTTGTCTTGTATTTAACAAACTTTATTAAATTTTTCATTGAGAATCTGTATAAAAATGTTTAAGATTGTCTTCCATAGACTTGAATGCCATTGTGTTCTTTGATACATTTTAAGTCAGAAGGAGAAAGTAACTTCCTCTGTTTTGATACTGTCATAAACAAAAATCAAATAGTTTCTCGCAAATTTGTTTTGATATTGTCATAAACTACAGTAAAATCAGAACGTTTCTCGCAAATTCCCCTTGTATTTTGTACATTTTATTGGCTTTTTCTTCAAGAATTTATAGGAAAATGTATATTACTGTCTTTCATAAACTTAAATACTGTACCATTGTTTTCTTTGATATTTTTCAAGTCAAAAGGAGAATGTAACTTCCTTTGCTTCCATATTCTTGTAAGCTGAAATTTCTGACAAGTTTTTCAAAGTTATATTCATCATACAGTACTTTACTTCTTTGCCTATATATTAATATAGTGCAAAATATTTTTTATGATTAGGCTGAATGATGCAAAATGTGTCAAAGATGATAACTTAAAACATATACGTAATGTGCCAAGAAAATATGCAGACATGAATATATCATGGTAGCACTGTCTTACTCATGTGTGAGCATTTGGTATATGTGGTGTATATATGTATATATTTCTAGATTTGAGAGAAGGGGGTCACCATGATTAGCCTTTTAAAAAAATAAAGAAATTGCTGTATAAAAAAGGGATTTTGACGTAGGAAAAATCTATTTCTGGGCGAGGGACCTGTGCCGCCCAGTGAATAAGCTCCATTTAAGCACTTATTCTTAGGTAATTTACTGCTAAATATACCAGAGAAAAAATGTAAAGGAGTGCTAGGTTAACTAGCTCGCTCACCTATTGGTGTCGGTATAAAATTGGGCGTATAATCCAGAGGTCCCGCACTATTTAGATTAATCCACGACAGAGAACCCCAATAGAGGAGAGCCGTTCAACCTCACTCGGTACTACTACAATGCATCCGCTCAGAACCCAACTCCTTAGCACCCAAAGTTTGGGGACTCCAAGGGAGAGGAGCTGGGAGGGTTCACTGGGCGGCACAGGTCCCTCGCCCAGAAATAGATTTTTCCTACGTCAAAATCCCTTTTCTGGGCTCGAACCTGTGCCGCCCAGTGAATCTATACAAGAGAAAAATGTCACCAAACTTGCAAAATAAAGGAAAAAACATAAGCGTAAGAGAAATACAGGATGCTTTAATCAGAGATGAGTACCAAAAAACAATTATAAGGGTATCTTAAATATGAACATAAATCCAATAAGGTAGGTATAATAATGCCGTGAGTGATAATATATACAGATACTCAGGAGCATAAATTTTACAAATATAACAACAGTATTCAGGTGCGAGACCAACGAATACAATAGGGTATAAATGAGGCAGGTAAGAGGGAGAGATAAAGAGTCAAGGCATTAACCTGTGAGTTACTCGGGAGTAACTACGCTCCCTGCGGCTACTGTAGAAAATTTTAGGGCTTCCAAATGTTTAAGGTAGTGTTTCTTGAACACTGACGGTGATTTCCACCCTGTATACCTGGAAAGGTCTGTAAAATTCATGTGGTGAAAGAAGTTCACCGAGGTGGCAACCGCCCTGATATCATGTGCAAGAGGAAAAGAGTCAGGGTTAGCTTGTTTAATAAAATACAAAATTTGTTGCCTGATCCCTTTAATAGTAATGGTACCGCCTTGTTCTCTAACGAATAGAGGCCCCGAGGAGTTGGAGGAGGTCCGGGATAGATAAGACCTAAGAGTAGTGACAGGGCACAGCGACGGATCTTGCGTGAGGGGAACAATTTTCCAGGAGGTCCATCTGTTTTGAGGGTCTTCATTCTTAGCCAAAAAGAATTTGTTAGGAGAAAGAAGGACCTCCCCTGAAGGCAGAAAGTCAATATGACCCGGGTCTCTCGACAAGGCTGCCAATTCAGAAATTCTTGCCCCGGAAGCCAAGCTCACTAGGAAAAGTGTTTTCCTGAGAAGGGGCATGTAATCACAAGAACTGTTAATGGTATCAGAAGCCAATTTGAGTACGTCATTAAGGAACCAGGTCACCGGGGTAGGACGAGTAACCGGTTTCAGTCTGGCACAAGCTTTCGGAATTGAAGCTAACAAAGAGTCGGTTAAGTCTATGTTAAAACCCACTAGGAAGATCTTTTTCAGAGCCGATTTAATAGTGGTAATAGTATTGGCTGCCAGACCTGATTCTAATAAAGATCTAAAGAAAGTGACTGTAAGGTTCAAGTTCATATAGTTCACGTTTGAGTCTATTAAAAATTTTGCCAACTTTTTAACTGCAGAGTCATACTGACGGATGGTGGAATCCCGTTTATCTGATTCTAGGAACAAGGTGTTTTGAGGATCAATATTGGCACCATGCAAAGCCGCAAACTTCATAAAGTCCATAAAGTTAGGGCGCTCTGAATGTTTGAGAAAGCGTACACAACGCGTGTTTGTACTATCTGAGACAGAACCGGATTGGGTATCGGGTGAGGGTATAGTCTCAACTCCCGCAGGAGAGGATACCAGTTGCTCTTGGGCCAGTTGGGTGCGACCAAGGCTACTTGTCCTTTGAAGGACCTCAGTTTGTCTAGAACTTTCAGCAAAAGATTCACCGGGGGAAAGAGATAAATCTTTTCCCAGTTGTCCCAATTCTGTGACATGGCGTCTGTGGCGTAAGCCTGAGGGTCTAGATTGGGAGCCACATATACTCTCAATTTGTGGTTGGATTCCGTGGCGAAGAGGTCCACTTGGAGACTGGGAACCTGAGAGAGAATCCACCGAAATGACTTTAGATCGAGTGACCATTCCGATTCTAGAGGGGAGGTCCGGGACAGGGCGTCTGCCACTACATTCCGGACTCCCGCCAGGTGGACAGCTGAAAGATGCCAACGGTTCAAGGCTGCTAGGGAGAATATGGCTACTAGAACATGGTTCAGAGGCCCTGACTTTGACCCGCCTCTGTTGAGGCAGCGGACCACCACTTCGCTGTCGAGGACCAGACGAAGGTGTTGTTTCTTGGGAAGAGCGAGACGTTTCAGGGTTAGAAGAACTGCCATGGCCTCTAGCACATTGATGTGAAAATGGCGGAACAAGGGAGTCCAAAGACCTTGAACTTTCTTGAGCTGAGAATAGCCGCCCCAACCTGATAGGGATGCGTCTGTGTGAATGATTAATTCCGGGGGCGGAAATCGAAGGGGAACTGACTTTGACAGACTGTTTGCTCTTGTCCAAGGAAGAAGTCTTTCCCGTAGAATGGGAGGAAGGCGGACTTTCCTGTCCCGGAGCTTCCGGTTCGCCCTCGAACGCCAGACACGATTGATATCTTTCAATTTTGCCTTCAGAAGAAGATCCGTCACTGAGGCAAACTGAAGGGACCCCAGAATCTTCTCTTGAAGCCGTCTGGAACTTACTTTGTCTTTGAGAAAGCGTTTGGTGTTTCTTGCAATCTCTAACCTCTTGGGTCTGGGAAGACACAGAGTATGAGATATAAGATCCCATTGCAGGCCGAGCCATTGGAACTTCGATTTTGGAAGAAGACGGGACTTCTTGAAGTTGATCTGGAAGCCTAGAGATTGAAGATAATGGATGACTTTGTGAGTGGCTTTTAGGCAATTTTGGGAGGTGTCTGACCAAATGAGCCAGTCGTCCAGATAGGCTACTACTTGAATCCCTTGATTCCTGAGTTCCTGAACAGCGACTTCTGCTAGCTTTGTGAAGATCCTTGGGGCAATGTTGAGCCCGAAAGGCATCACCTTGAAGGAGTAACTTTTGTCCCCTAAGCGAAAGCCTAGGTACGGACGGAAGTGTCTCGCTATCGGGACGTGATAGTAGGCGTCTGTAAGATCGATAGAGGTGGTGACGGCCCCACGGGGAAGTAAGGTCCGCACCTGCGAGACGGTAAGCATTCGAAACTTGTCGCATTGAATGGACAAGTTGAGAAGGGATAGATCTAGAATCTCTCTTCTCTTGTCTGAATCCTTCTTCGGGACACTGAACAGCCGACCTTGAAACTTCAGATGTTTCGTTTCTTGTATGGCATTCTTTTGTAAAAGATCCTGGACAAATTCGACCAGGTCCGGAGTGGAATGTTGACGAAATTTGTTCGGAGGAGGAGGTCCTTGAATCCAACTCCACCCTAGTCCCTTGGAGATGATACTGAACGCCCAGGGACTGAACCTCCATTTGTTGCGGAAGGCATAGAGCCTCCCCCCTACCTGCTGCACCTCAGTATTGGTTTGAGGAGTTGCCTCCACGTCCGCCTCGGAAGTTCTTTCCTCTGCGAAAGGCTCTTCCCCTGCCTTTGTTCTGGTTAGAGCCACGGTGGTAGCCTCTACCTCTACCATAACTCTGGGAAGAGCTATGAGCCTCGTAGGACTGGTTAAAGGCAGGGGAAGTGGCGGAGGCACCAGAAAGCTGGCTCTTAGGTAGCAGAACGGTGACATAGTCATCCGAAGGAGCCCGAGAGGTGGAAGGCTGTGCAGGGGCAACAGAAGATGGAGGAAGAGGCAGCCGGAAGTTGGATGAAGCACTCTGTTGTTGCCTGAACTGGGTGGAGGTATATGGTCTAAGCTTCTTCCTACCCCGGGCTTGATAATTTGCGGGGTCATACTTGCGTTTAGGGGTCAAACCCCAACGGGCTTTAAGGCTCTGATTAACCCTAGTGGCCTCCGCCAAGACTTCCTCTACGAGATCCTCGGGGAAGAGATTTGAACCCCAACAGGAGGACCGGATGAGTTTATTAGGTTCATGTCTAATCGTCGCCTCAGCTAGAACATGCTTGCGACATCTGCGTTTAGCAGTAGCAAAGTCATATAAGTCATAATATAACGACTGTAGCGTAGCCTTGTTGAGAGACTTAAAAATACTCTCCGTATCGTAAGTCAAGGCTATCGACTCCGTGGATGTGGCCAGGTTTAGAGTACGGCCCACACGTAGGCGGGAATCATATTCCTGTTTAATGAGAGATTCCGGGAGACGGGGAAGCTTCTCACTAAACAAGACTGAGGCACAGTCTGCTGCAAGCTTGCCGGAGGTAAAGGTGGTATGGACATTGTCCCAACACTCAATACCTGAGGGAAGAAGGAGGGAGATTGGATCCACCTCTCGGATGGGAGGCAAGGGCTTCTCCTCCAGAGCATATTGAAAGGCAAGCTCTGCCACCTTATTGACGCATGGAGTCAAGGTGGTCTTGTCCATTAAGAACATCGTAAAGGAGCTTTTATGAGGCGTCAGTATGGTGTTAGTGCAGCCGATGTCATTCAAAAATCTGGCCCAAACAGATTGGGCTTGCTCCTTCGGGAAGATGACCGTCTCTTTGGGGACCTTGTCTAATCGGACTAAAGCTTCCTCGGTAAGTCTGGCATAACCATGAAATGGAAATGCCAGACCCGGAGGAAAGAATTCAAAGTCCTCTAAAGGGCGAGTGCCAAGGCCCTCCAGAGTCAACATTCCGTCTGAGAACGGGGAATGAAGAGCCATCCGCCAGGGGTTGTTCTTGGCAAACGGCGGGAGCTTAGAGGCATCCGGTATGAGAGAGCTTTGGACTCTCTCCGGAGCTCCTTGCTCTAAAGCCCCAATTCTCTGACCGAAGTTAGAGAACATCGTGTCCATCCTCGACTGCATCTCCGAAACCAACTTTTCCTGCATCTCCGACACGATGCGAAGCATAGCTGATTCGGAAAGGCCCGGGCTAGCAGCAGGGGCGGAAGGAACTCCCGGGTCGTGAGACTTAGAGGAGGAACCAGAGGTCTTTGAAGACGGGTTCGTACCATGTTTAGAGCCATGAGAAGTCTTGTGAGGCTTGCGAGCTTTGGGTAAGGTCCTTGAAGTAGACTTATCCTTAGGGGGAACCGGGTATGAACGTTGAGACGAATCACGGTCCCCAGAAAATCCAAGAAAGGAAGAGCGATCAGAAGAAGAAGAAAGAGCGGGGCTGAGGATAGGAATCTCAGCGCCGGACACACCTGCCTCACTTACCACCCTACCTGTATCCGGCTCGTCTAGCAACATTGGTTCGACGTCCAGGTTCATGGAGGCAACATTGTCCTCCAGACCTCGGGGGGCGTCCGATGGATCTTGCTCTGGGTCGATGAGACCCGTTATAGTGGCATCAATGTGGGCAATGATGGGAGCTGCCACATGCCTAGCCACAGCAGCTGAAGACTTGGCGTTGGGGTAAACCATGGTGCAGTAGTCCTCAGATAGGACGTACGGCCGCTTAGACTTTACATTCCGGGCAAAACCACCAACCCACACCTTCAGTGTGGCCCGAGCCGCAGACTTTTGCTCCGGGGATGCCTGAAATAATAGTGGGAATTATAAAAGGGAAACTCCCAATGGTCCTTCAAGACCATAGATATCTTACTAATAGTAAATAAAATAAGAAGGCAATATAGCCAACGGGACTCACCGAGTCAGATCCAAGGGTAGTGATGAGGTCGAAGCAAATCACACAGTTATCCGGGTGCCATACCACAACGTCTTCCAGTTGAACCCCACAAGGGGCGTGAGATCGGCAGACGGAGTGGCCACAAGGCTGGTGCAGAACAGCTGCACAGGCCGGCGTCAGACAATGCACCATCTGTAAAAAGAATAGTATATGAGAAACTGTAATTCTCTTAATTAGGGGCGGGTCTGGAGGACCCGGGCCTAACATAGGTCTAACACAAGATTAGAGCTTAACTGTACTATTCTATAAGTGGCCTAACATAGGTCTAACACAAGAATAGAGCTTAATTGTACTATTCTTTTAAGTAGGGCCTAACATAGGTCTAACACAAGATTAGACTGTAAAAAATAAAATAAATTTTTATTTTTTTTTTTTTTTTTTTTTTTTTTTTTTTTTTTTTTTAGGGGCGGGTCCGGAGGACCCGGGCCTAACATAGGTCTAACGCAAGGTTAGAGCTTAACTATAATATTCTTACATAGGGGCGGGACCGGGGGTCCCGGGCCTAAACATAAGTCTAACTTGAAACTAAAGTATAGCCATCCATTCCGGTCAAGCCGGGAGCATAAAAAAGGATGCAAAAACAAGGAATTAAGACACATAGTGTCTGATTTCCCGGGGTGGGGTAGACCCCGGGCCGGGAAATAAAGGTATATTCAATACCAATTCCTTTAGGGACTCCGGGGTAGTGATCTGTCATATATAATCATCATAGGAAATGTTATAAAATAATAGGGGGGCGGAACTGTAACTAAGAACTGCCAATCGAACCCGGAGGGTTTCGTATAACATAAGCCAGAATGAAAAGTGAATATAAAATAGGGTACACCGGGATCCAACTCTGTAGACCGGTGGCCAACCAGACTAGACAGAGACTAAACCGCCGGGCCACCCGGAGGACAAAGTCCATAAACACTTAACTACCCCCTCTAAAAGGAGGGAAGGCAACGGTCCCTTAGTGGAGGGGGGAGAAGCCTAGCCTCCCACCTAGCTAGAGGGGGAGCGTGGGGGAGGATCACGTGATACGAGGCAGCAGGGCTACCAACTGACGATCCCCAACCAGACAGATCAAACGGAGTAATGGCACAAATATTCATTATAATAATAATAATAGCGTTAAATATATGAATAAACACATAGAAAATTTTTGGGCAAGGCATGCAACATAAATAATTAAATCGCAAAAGACACACCTGATGGCTAAAATAACATTGCCGCCTTAGCACGGTCGGCAGCCATAGCGATACGTAAATGATATCGGCCCAAAAATTGAACCACGAGGATTCTAAACGCTAAATAATGAATATTCACAATAACAAATAATATTTGATAATAAAAATAATACACATAGTAACACCGCAAGTGAAAATTAAAAGCTCTCAAAAACAGGAGTACCAACTGTAGTGAAATCAAGCAAGATCGGTATGAACGAAGAGAATAAACTCCTATAATATAAATATTAAACGATCTAGGTTGCTCAAAACACAGTAAAACCCAGCTTGGTACTTAACTTGGACGGTGTCTCCTGGGAAACCGACGAAGAAGCCATAATTCACTAGAAAATATCCAAAAATTGAGAGCACTAGAAAAATGCGGGTTACTGCACAAGTCGTGCTAAACGGAGTTGAGTTCTGAGCGGATGCATTGTAGTAGTACCGAGTGAGGTTGAACGGCTCTCCTCTATTGGGGTTCTCTGTCGTGGATTAATCTAAATAGTGCGGGACCTCTGGATTATACGCCCAATTTTATACCGACACCAATAGGTGAGCGAGCTAGTTAACCTAGCACTCCTTTACATTTTTTCTCTGGTATATTTAGCAGTAAATTACCTAAGAATAAGTGCTTAAATGGAGCTTATTCACTGGGCGGCACAGGTTCGAGCCCAGAAAATGTATATCATTGAAAGTAGCGGTAATTCCATTGATGAAATAATAGACAAATAATAAGGAATCTAAGAAAATGACCTTGAACAACTTAGAATAAAATTCTTTTTCAAATGGTTTTTAAATGAAAAATTATCCTTATCCCCCCAAAAAAAAATTACAATAGTAGGAATCTAAACAACCTATCCAAACCTAATCATCCATCTCTACTTTATAAGGATTTGGGACATATATGATAATATATGATTGTTATTCATTAGTCACACATCATGGTCTCACCATATTACCTGGACACCTGACCTTTGGTGGTGTACTTTCATCCTCCTAGTCCTAGTCTCATCTTACTAATGTGATGTAATTTTGTATATGTACGAAGGTCACGCCTCTTCACTATAAACAAACACCATGGTTCCATTGATCAATCTCTTGAGTGCTAATTTAGGGTCCACATCTGCAATAACACTCTAGTTTTTAAAAGAGAAATAAACGGCTTGTAGAAATCATCCGATGATAAAAAAAAAAAAAAAGAATTGAAGTCATACTTCTTTGTCTGCTCAAAAATTCTATATTAAATAGCTGCCATTGAAATTGATTCCACTGATAAAATAATAAACATAAAAAAGTTAGGAAAGCTAAGATAATTTCAAAAAGTTAGGAAAGCTAAGATAATATCCCATGCAAAACTTTTAGAGGACAAAATTATCTTTCGGATGGTTTTAAAAGGAAAAAGATTGACCAAGAAACCAAAAAAAAAAAAACAGTAGGAATATGAAGTAACCCCAGAATAACCTTATTTCTAAACATTTCCCTCAGCTTTATAAGGGCTTGGGACTTTCTAACATTCTATAAATGGAATATTTCCATTCTTATATGTTAGGCAGCATTAAAATGACAAATTCGAAGATAATTTGTATTTTTCCTAACCACACAAACCTTAGCTATTTACATTGGGTTTACCTTTTAGCGCAGCTGAAATGGCGAGCCATTAGAATTTAACGAGGGTGTATTACCCCCGCGCTAGTTAGCGGGGGGGGGGGGGGGGGGGGTAGGGGAGTGTTGGCTAGCTACCCCTCCCCCTCCTCACACAGATGAATGCTCACTTTCACTTAGAGGTAGGACTTGTCTTGGGGGACAGGGCTGGCGGGCAAATATGTGTAAATAGCTAAGGTTTGTATGGTTAGGAAAAATACAAATTATCTTCGAATTTGTCATTTGTTCCGTAACCGAAATACAAACCACGCTGTTTACATAGGGTGACTTACCCATTAGGTAGGGTGGAAAGTCCCCAGCCATACTGGCTTTGGCTTTACCCGGGGACTCAGAATCCGAGTGAGTCGCACTCGAGAAAAGGAGTCCCTGCACCTCACAAGTTCCTTGCTCCGCAAGGAACCGTGTGGCCTACATAAGCTTGTGTGTGAAGGAAGAAGTGTGACCCGACCTAGGCAGTTGACCTGGAGTTCCAGAAGGAACTCTGGGTTAGGACGTTCCCAATACCACCTCGTCAGGGTATGGGGGACGCGACAGTATTGACTCAATACTCGGAACACAAGGAAGCATGGTTTACCTGCAGAGGTTCGAGGTCAGGTATGCAGAGACCAGGATGCTGCTTCCCCGTAGAGGGGATGATGAAGAAAGAAATAAGGGCCAGACATACTTCTTTCATTCATGCAGACTAAAACCTGATAACAATGCCCTCAACCTTCTGCTACCTGTCCAAAAAGGAGCCTGAGGTTAGACCAGCTGTTGTGTAGCCACCACAGAGCGATAGAAAACGTATCGAGACTCCTGTGGGTCACGCCCTGCAGGAAGCGGGCTGCGAAGGTCATTAGACGCTTCCAGACTCCAGCTTGTAGCACCTGTGTCACAGAGTAGTATTACTCGAAGGCGAGGGACGTTGCGATGTATCCAACATCGTGCTGTAGGGAGACGTGACGGGGGAGGGGCTGGAGAAAGGTCGAGATGAATGTCCTTGAGTCCGGGCTGAAGAGGTATACTGGTGACTCTCCCCCGTGTCCTCCTTGTGCTCCCAAATCAGCTGCAACTGAGGACAAACTGCAGCTGTTCCCAAAGCTAACCTCTCGATTCCTTTACTGGCAAGAAAGAGAAGGTCTTGGGACATCAGATACAGAATGGAGACTCGAAATCTTGAATGAATCGGACCGAAGGGCCGGGACCCCCAGATTCTGAGTCTAGCCAACAACTCAGGAGCGAACCTGAATGTTGCCTTCCCCTCTTCCTTAGAAAGGGCGGAGTCGTACGAGACCAAGAAGATTGCTTACACACTGGCCGTGGCCAGAGTGAGCAGGAGACCCAAGGCGGAATACAATCCGAGGCCTGTCGTAAAGGGTCTTGAGAAGATCTCTTAAAGGACTAAAAGTCCGAGCCATGCTCCAAGTTGGAGGTCTTCCTCCGACTAGGGCAGGGACGATCGTAGCTTCGCATGAGCGAGGAAAAATCCAGCGGGCAGGAAAAAGTTATTCCTTTAAGCCTGAAGGTCAGGGAAAGGCTGAGCGACAGGCTTCATTGCCGAGAGCGGAAAGGAGTTTCCTCCCGCCGAAAGGCAATAAGACCGTTATTGCTGGAGAAGAGGCCTCAAGGGGAGAGGCATATCTCCCACGGCACCAACCACCGAAGACTCTTCACTTTGCCTGGAAGACCCCCGCGACTGTAGCGAGTTGTCTCTTCTTGAGAAGGAGGCGTAGTGTCTCCAGGCATGAAGCCGAAGTGACGCCCCGGTTCGGGAGAGATGTCGCAGTGTGGTTGTTTGAGTAGTCTGCGCCGTGGGAGAAGCTCTCCCGGGAGTTCCGTCAGGGGAAGCAGAGGGTCCAGAAACCGTTCTGCGCATAGTCCCAGTGGAGCTCTCCCATTGAAAGGTTGACAGACAACCTGGTCTTGTTGAGACCCATTGTCCACAGACAAAAAGGAGGGAAGACGCAGGCGTCGAAGTTGTCCCACCATCACCGGAATGCATCTTGCCAGAGTCTCGGGGTCTGAGACTGGGGGGGAAGAACAGCGGAAGCTTGAGGTTCCAAGCTGTCGCGATCAGGTCCCCCAGACCAGGACTTGCTGGTTACTCAAGGTCAAAGACCCCCAGGTACACTCTCTCTACGAGGCTCTGCTCGGATAGTCGGAGAGAACATTCCTCTGCCTGGAATGAGAGAGCCGATGGTGGTATTGAGAGAATCTCAATCATCCCGGTATCTCTACTGCAAGATGTGAAGGTGTGAAAATGCGTCCCCTGCTGGTTAGAACACGCCAGAATCATGAAGTCGACGCGCACGGGGCGACTCGGCAGGAGCTGTAGGATCTGTAGAGGGGCCAGACTACGGCCCCTAAGCCTGCCTGAATGATGGAGAGGTATCCTTCAGGTCTTGACCATAGGCCTGGACCGGAACATGCCCCCCCCCCCCCCCCTTTCCTTTGACGAGTCCAAGAACAGCATCAAGAATGTGGGGAAAGGACGAGAATATCCACTACCATCAAGAGGTTCCATAGGTCAACACCCATTGCAGGTCTAATAGTTCCGCTGGTCCCATAGGGGCCAGGAAGTCCAGTTAAACGTTGCCTGAAACCACCGGAACTTGGACCGCCCCACATGGAACTTATCCTGAGGCGACCGTTCGGACTATAGACGGGTCAATGAGGAAAGGAGAACTAAGAAACGTTCCAAGGTAGGGCTGAAAGCTCTGCTTGACTGAGAACAGGTACTGCGACTCTCCTCAGTCTTACCACAGTCAACTGAAAGGAAGGCTCGGAGGATGTGGCAACAGAATCTGGCGTCCCCAGGTGGTCACCCATCCAAGTACCGACCAGAACCAACGTTGCTTAACCTCGCTGGACGGACGAGAAGCGGGGTTTCCAACGTGGTAAGGCCGTTGACTCAATATCATGGCCAGATACTCCAGATGTTGAGGCAGAAGAAGAGAAGGCTCCAAGCAAAATACCATGAACCCACACTCATGGTAAGCATCCGGAAGCTTGTCCCGGCGCTGAAGAAGGTCGAACCCGAGCCTACCGGAGTTGACCAGCCTTCCAAAAAGCAGAGGAGGCGGAAGCCTGCACCTGAGCGGCCATGAGGAAAGCAGGGAGAGTTCTCTGGGGAAAAAAACCTGCTATGCCACGGCGGGATAGCCACACTGCATCATAAGCAGGAATACTTGCAGTCTAGGCTGAATTCGACGAGCTCCCTGGAAGATGGATGGAATGGAAACTGAAAGTACCCGTCCTTCCGATCCAGGGTTTAAGGAGTCCTGTCGCCTCGTTACCAGTCTGATCGATTCTGTTGTTCTACGCTGGCCGAAGTTTGTTCGACAAACTTGATCAGGGCTGAGAGGTCGACTACGGAACTCCCCTCTCAGATCCTTCCTTACAAGAAAGGATCGACTGAAGAGGCCGGGGGTGAAGCCGTCGATGATCCTATGGAGGACTTTCGCCTAAGGTATGGATCATTCTGCCCAACCGGGCAACTCTTGTCGACGCTATGGCATAGAGCTTCAGAGACACTGAATTCGCTGACAGAGACGGCAGGCGCGATATCCTTGGCTGATCACAGAGATTGTGCGGGAATGGGCATCGGGAAGCTGTCATCCGGATGAGTAACCTTAAGCATCCTCCCAGCGAGAAACCTGCAATCCTAGAGTTCGTGAACTCTGCCGCTCCTTTTAGGACTATGCCCCCCTGGGGGAGCCTCCCGTGCCATCTGTTCCTGACAGGAGGAAACTGCAATTGGACACCTTGTCCCAGTTGTCGTAGCCGATAACTTAGGCCGACGTGGTTGAAAGAAAAGGGCGCTGGAGCCCTGCAGAGTCTGGAAGAAAGCGCCTTGGAGGAGTGAAAACGGAAGTCGATTTCCTCCGCACAGCCGCTGTCTAAGTCTCTGTCCTTGGGCACTAACAAACTCTTCTCAAGGATGGAAGGGTGTCTGAGGTCGTCGACCTCCACAGATGACACCTGAAGGAAGCCCTCAGTCAGCACGTCCAGATGGTACAACATCGAGCTTGTCCGCAAGTTAGATACTTAACGACGAAAGGCCAAGGTGCCTGAGCTCGAGAGGAGGAAAGTACCCATGATCTTCCTGTAGCTTCCTTGAACCAAACCTCGGGCCGTAACCGAGGAGGGAAAGGACCTGGTAAGCCCCCAGAGGAAGGGGTAAGCAGTCACCCCTTGGCCGATTGAGAAATCTCGAACGGAAACCCCCCCGCCAAAAATCCTTCCAGGGAATGACGGGGAAGGGCTAACCCAGGTTCTGGAAAGAGGAGTGTTGCTCAGACCTCCCTGAAGTTTCTTCCTATTCTTGCAATTCTTGCAAGTGCCATGCTCTGCGTTTACGGGATGAGGCCGTGTTCTGGAAATACGCTCCAGAAGAACTCGCCAGGCTGGCCATGCTGCGAAAACCCCAATGGGAATCGTGGTCGCAATTGCCCTGGAGCTCGCGCGATGGTAATTCAAAGATTTGCGCGTGGGCGAACGTGGAAGCGCCCATGCGCGGTCACGCAGGAACGCAAACGAAGGTGAGCGAAGGAGCGCAGAAGGAGAGCGAGCGTGGTAGGAAGGGCGAGAGCTGGTGGTCGGCGAGCGATAACCCATAGACGAGCAATGGATACTGCAAGAATTAAGCCGACGTTCGTGCGAAGAAACACTGTAGGTTCGAGCGATGGAACACCGTCGGTTCGCGCGACAGAACACCGTCCGTCTGCGCGACGGAACACCGTCTGTCCGCGCGACGGAACACCGTCTGTCCGCGCGACGGAACACCGTCTGTCCGCGCGACGGAACATCGTCCGTCCGCGCGATGGAATACCGTTGGTTCGCGCGCGGGCGAACATTGGAGAGCATGTGCGCGGACACGCATGAGCGTAGACGTGCAGGCACGTGGGCGCGCAGGCGAATGATCGCGTGGTCGCGCCGGCGAGCGGTCGTGAGGGTGGGCAGGTGAATGAGCGCGAGTCCGAGGCGGCGAACGCAAGCGTTAGCGCGATGGCAAGGAAACGCGCTGCCGCGTGGGCGAGGAAGACCGCTGGCGATATGGATCAACAGGCGATCGGTGGCGAGCTGGTGAGCTGGTGAGCGCTAACGCGCAGTTTGGCGATGGCGCGTTGTGGCATGTCGACGCGTTGGCGAGCGATGGCGAGCAGCATGCGCAGGTGGGCGATCGCGCGATGGCGAGCAGCATGCGCAGGCGGGCGATTGCGCGATGGCGAGCAGCATGCGCAGGTGGGCGATCGCGTGATGGCGAGCAGCATCCGCAGGCGGGCGATCACGCGATGGCGAGCAGCATCCGCAGGTGGGCGATCGCGCGATGGCGAGCAGCATGCGCAGGTGGGCGATGGCGAGCTAGTAGCTGGCGAACCATGTTCCTTCAGAAGTGTTGGAGAACGTTGGCGTGCCGGCTGTAACACACGCGGGCGATCCGGAGATCGCCGAGAGACAGGTGATCGCTGACATGTAGAACGCTGTTGAATAGGCGATACTAAAATTGCCTGTGCGCGCTGGCGAGCAGGTGAACGCTGGCGAGCAGGTGATCGCTGGCGAGCTGATGATCGCTGGCGAGCTAATGATCGCTGACGAGCAGAAGGCAACGCGTGGAAGCCTGCGCATAGAAGAAGACTCCTTGACCAAGACCTGAACCGAAGTTCTAGATCGCGAGGGCGAACGTGGGCGCAAAGGGCGCGTAACAGGAACCAACAGGAACCGCAGGGATGATCATCATGAGAGCGCTGACGAACAGGAGAGCGCTGGCGAAAGGAGAGCGCTAGCGATCAGGAAGCGCTGATGAGCAGGAGAGCGCCTGTGCGCTAACACTGAGCAGGAGCAGGAGAGAACACAGCAGAAGGGCGCGCAGGGGAACCCTGCGTTGTCCGTCGGGAGACAGATGTCCATCGGAAGACCGTAGCCTGTCCGCCGGGAGACTGATGTCCGTTGGAAGACCGTTGTCTGTCGGGAAGACCGTTGCCCGTCGGAAGACGAGATCTGACTGCTGTTCATCTGCACCAAGGCGGAAGATCAAGAAAAAGGGGTTGTAGGCTGCAAACGGTGATTCAAAAAGGCACCTCTTAGCACCCTTATAGGGAGATGAGAGGCCCTTATGACGAGGCGGACGGTGGGCCTTACGGCGAGGGAGGCCAACAGCAACAGCAGCAGAAGAATCCTCCGAAGAGGAGTCTCTATGAGTGTACTCTCTCGCGAACAAAAGAGAAACACTTCGTAGAAGAGACTGGTCAGCCAGTGACCTAAAAGGAGCAATCCTCTGAAGAGGGGCTCCTGCAGTTGCCCAGCCCCTTGAGCGAAACGGCAAGTGTGACCGCTCAGCACCAAGAGCATAGTCGCAGGAAAAAAAGGCAAGAGAAGAACCCCCCAAAAGGGAAAAACTCAAGCCTGGACAGGAAAAACTTCCCTCGGAAGGAAAGTTACCCGCCCAAGGAGGCAAGCCTACTGAGGGTTCTAAAATGAACTGGAGAGCTGTCCGTCGTCACGGGAGTACTTCCAGTAGAAGGAGACACGCCCTATGACGAAAATATAAGGGGGAAGGCAGCAACAGCCGAATCCCCAGGCCTCAACAAGACAGCTCACACCGTTGCCATATTACAGAAACGAACTAGATCGGTAACTGTAAAAAAATAAAACAAAAATCATTAGTACACATTCATTCCCCCGGGAAGGCTCCGAAGAGGAATCCCGAGGGAAAGGAAACAAGAATTACACAACAGGCACGTGCCCTCACAACCACTTACACTCACTGAAGGAGAGCTGTAACCAAAACAGAATTATAACAATTATAATTATGAAACTATGTAATTATGTAATTTAAAAATGAATGAACACTAAAGAAAGAACGAAAACCCCGAAAGGAATCATTCTACAAGCTGAAAAAAACAACTACAATTAGATTCATAAAATAATTGAGACAAACGTACGGCGTAGCAACCCCCCCACACGGAAAGGAAGCTACAAGGGCGTAGTAACACGTAGTAAAAGGGTGAACGACCTCAAGAGAGAGAGAGAGAGAGAAAGACCGAAGTCAAACTCGATCGCCACCCATAAAAATTACGCCGTGGTGGCCTAATTGCCGAGGACACCACGTAGATATCGTACACTACATACGCAAATCTGAAAAGGAAACTTACTGATTTCTATACTCAAATATATATACAAACATGAAAACATGTTACATATATATTGAGTAAAAGAAAAGTAAGCGATTAAGTAAAGACAAAACAAACAATGGCTGCAAAGAGAGGACCAAGACAGAGACGTCTGTCACAGTCCGAGCCAAAAGTGAAAGTGAGCATTCATCTGTGTGTGAGGGGGGGAGGGGTAGCTAGCTACCACTCCCTTACCCCCCGCTAACTAGCGCGGGGGTAATACACCCTCGTTAAATTCTAATGGCTCGCCATTTCAGCTGCGCTAAAAGGTAAACCCAATGTAAATAGCGTGGTTTGTATTTCGGTTACGGAACAAATGTTTTTTTTGAGTCTTTATTCATAGTTATGGATGGATGAATGTTCTTGCTTCTTTGCATTCCTGTTTTCGACCCACTGGTGGACGAGTGTTCTTACTTCCCCACACACCGCTTTTTTGCCAACCATTGGACGAATGTTCTTATTTCTTCTTTGCACTTCACTTTCCAGCCATCTGGCTCCGCCACTTCTTGTAGGATACATCTGAAGTCTCCTTGAAGAACCAGTTCCTTTTAAAACAGGTGTTGCCATCTTGGCTCTGCTCTTTGCCACACTTACAAGTCATCAACTCCTTCAGGCGCATATATCTTTTGCAGGACATTCCAGCAGATTCTCTCTTGCATATCTTATTTTGGTAACACTTTGTTGATATTGGGAGGCTAGACTGCCAGGAGGAACCAAAGATAACTTGCCCTTGTTAAGCAGGAGGCTTTGGGGACGGGAAGCAGAGGAACGACACCAACGGTTGAGCAGGAGGCGGTGCGGGCAGGAAGCAGAGGAATGAGACCAGTTGTTGAGCAGGAGGTGGTGGGGCGGGAAGCAGAGGAACGACACCAATGGTTGAGCAGGAGGCGGTGGGGGTGGGAAGCAGAGGAATGAGACCAGTTGTTGAGCAGGAGGTGGTGGGGCGGGAAGCAGAGGAACGACACCAACGGTTGAGCAGGAGGTGATGGGGGCGGGAAGCAGAGGAATGAGACCAGTTGTTGAGCAGGAGGTGGTGGGGCGGGAAGCAGAGGAACGACACCAATGGCTGAGCAGGAGGCGGTGGGGGCGGGAAGCAGAGGAATGAGACCAGTTGTTGGGCAGGAGGTGGTGGGGCGGGAAGCAGAGGAACGACACCAACGGTTGAGCAGGAGGTGATGGGGGCGGGAAGCAGAGGAATGAGACCAGTTGTTGAGCAGGAGGTGGTGGGGCGGGAAGCAGAGGAACGACACCAATGGTTGAGCAGGAGGCGGTGGGGGTGGGAAGCAGAGAAATGAGACCAGTTGTTGAGCAGGAAGTGGTGAGGCGGAAAATAGAGTAACGACACCATCAGTTGAGCAGGAGGCGGTAGGGGCGGGAAGCAGAGGAATGAGACCAGTTATTGAGCAGGAAGTGGTGGGGCGGGAAGCAGGGGAACGACAACAATGGTTGAGAAGGGGGCGGTGGTGGCGGTACGCAGATGAATGAAACCAGTTGTTGAGCAGGAGGTGGTGGGGCGGGAAACAGAGGAACGACACCAACGGTTGAGCAGGAAGCGGTGGGGGCGGGAAGCAGAGGAACGAGATCAGTTGTTGAGAAGGAGGTGGTGGGGCGGGAAGTAGAGGAACGACACCAATGGTTGAGCAGGATGCGGTGGGGGCGGGATGCAGAGGAACAGCATGTTTGACAGTGTTGGTCTGGCCATTGTTAACTGCTGGCAGAATGAACAAGAATGGCTGTGGTATGGGCGGCGGGGACATGCATGTCACTTTGGTTTTAAGCGGTAGCATTGGCATGGCAGCAGAAGATGGAGATGATATAGTAATTCCCTGCAGCAAGATATGATTTTCATGTTTTTATTATTTATGGTTGTACCTATAGAACGACACAGAAATTTATTATGCTAACAAGTTTTATCTACGCAGAAATATATTTTCCCAATAAGTGTTATGTAGACATAAATGTTATAGCTCGAAGTGTTATCTAGAAAAGAAATATATTACAGACAGTCCTCAAACAACAAACACAATGGGGACCGATAGACCGTTCGTAGCATGAATTGTTTGTAAATCGTTACAATACAAGTACCCCTAGTGTTAAATTTTGGCCTAGGTTATGCATAGCCAAACTAGAATGTCAATTGATTTTCAGAAGTCAACAAATAGTCCTCTTTCATAGAAAATCAATATCAGGTTAAGAATGATGTTTGATTTACTTTATCATTTTGCATTACTGTACATAATACTGTAAAGCATGTTATTATCAAAAGAGAAAAGTACAAATGGCTGTATACATAAACTACATTTGTGTAGATATTACTGTAGTGTTTACAATACATTTTCAATAAATGTACCGTACAAAAGGTTATTTTATAGTTTCGTTACAGAATTGTATGCTAGAAACTTACTGTATTTATCTACTTCATGAATCCTTGGTAGTGTTATAGAAAATAAAATGCAGATGATTATTTTATTTGCTGTTGTTTGGACAGAAGGTGGCAGCCGTTATTTCTACTGTTTTAGTTTGTCACGACCAACGGAATAAGATGATCAGATGAGCTGAGGCGCGAATCTCTTTCTCTTACACATACATTACACAACACACACAGTGCAGTCAAATGTGTTGTACACTACATTTTACTATGAATATTAGGTAAAGTAAGAAATAAAATACGACACTGTAACTTACATTTTTAAACCAATTTTGATGCGAGTGTACAATACTGAAATATTCACTAGTAAATTAGTACTGTAATGTACTGCTGGTTAAAGCATGAAGTACAACACAGTAAATAAATTTTATTTAGAATATGAAATGGTTTACTTTACTATACATATGAAAAGACAATTTTTCACAATATAACATTGCGTACCTGTGCATTTACATTAGCTTGCGGTCTCTCTCTCTCATACATCTACATTGCACAATGCAGTCAAATATATAGTAGAGTGCATTGTACCGTAAACATTAAAGAAAACTGTAAATACTGTAACTTACATTTTTAAACCATTTTCTTGTGGTGATGGATATGATGAAAGGGGACAAGTTAGCCTGGGATAATTTCCTGTCATCGGATAACTTGTTATCGTTTTGTAAATTGTACTAATTGTTGACCGATTCACTTGACATGCACGCGCAATATATGCAATCTTCTCACCGCTATCTAGTTTCTTAATAATGCTTATTTTAATTTTCACTGAAATGGCTTGCCTTTTCTTTACAATGCAGTACTACCAATATTACCTCTAGTCATGCACTTCTTGGCGCTACCACTAGCAATCTGCTTATCAACCATACTTAAAGTTATTTCAATTTATGAACATAAGGCATAAATATGGCAGAGGTACTACTGTACACAGAAAAAGGTACAACGATCACAATAGCATACACAATGGATTCTAAATAAAGAGCTTCCTGGCTTAGGTGACAGCGGCGGCCTTGGGAACCAGTCAGGAGTGGCGCTAATTTCAAAATTACAAATCCATGGAGTTTATGAAAATATTTTTTACTTGCGGTATTGTGTTCGTAAATCGGATGATCGTACCTCAAGGGCTGTCCTTACACCAAGTTTTTTCTATACCTAAGCATTTCTTTGCAACTCAATGCCAATAATGAATAAAAGTAAACTTCCGCTCACTTACTACTGAGCCACAGTAGTCTGGTTGATCTCAACTAGCTGTATTTTAGTTTTTCCCATAAGGCAGCTGTTATCGAGCACCTTCTGCCTGATGACCGGGTATGCATGGCAAATGAGAGTCTATCGGCGAGTTGTCATGTTTTTTTTTCCGTATCTGCAATAAAAAAAAATATACTAAATACAGTAGTTTGTTTTCTATATCAAATTGGATTTTATTTACATATCCCTTATGGACTCTTCTGTTAATAAATGCTGTGTAACCCAGAGACCTTTTGCAGCTTATGACAGCATGGGTCACGAGTGACTTGGCTGCCTTGAACCTGCCCGCCGATCTGATCTTGTGACAAGGCGAGAAGAGGGTGGGCCTGCGATCTGAATCGTCCAGGTTTTGCCACAATCTGACAATTTCTTCTGCCTAGTCATTTGGGAGAGAACCTGTCTGGCTTTTAAATGAAAAAATGTACTGCATCAGGTACTCAACGTGTTTGTAGCCCACCACATTGTAAATTATAGATAAGTAACATATCAATACCATATGTGTTGTGTGATTTAAATTTAGGGAGTTGTGATGTGTAGTGTCTCACCACCAGTAGAAGTACTTGGTCTATTTGGTGGTATAGTCGGAGGAACCAGTATTGTACATACAAATGCCTCTTTGATGGGATTCTTAATAGGTCTGTTTGGTGCTGCTTTTGGCAACCAGGTTCTTGACTGGGGTGTATCCCTGCATATTGTACTTTTCAACAGGTTCCTGAATGAAAACATCCCCTTTAATAATGTCAAAACAGACACACATAAAACAGTGTAACTTATACTTATGTAAAGATATAGAATCATAATTTGAGTGATATATGTACCTTTGGGGAGTCACGAAATGTTATCGTCCCACTACCTGTGGGCGTACTTGGTCTGTCAGTTGGTATTGCCCGAGTCTTAGATGTAGATCCCCTTCTGTGGTGACTCAAATAGTCTGCATTTGGAGTTGCATTTGGTTGGCAAGGGCTAGGCTCCAGACTGTTGGTGGAGAGGGACTGGTCCTTTGTGGAACTACTGGGCTCGTCAACACCCTCGTCCTCCAAACAGTCTTACAGACGATGCGACTCCTCGCTGTCTGGGTAAAACCTAAGATCTTGGAGTGCCTAGCCTATTTGACTGCATAGGTATTCTCTACTTATTAGTTCACCTGGAAACAACAAAATACATGCACTGAGAAATATGTCTGCATCTGAAAATTGGCCCATTTTGTTATTACACTACGAAAGAGGTATGACATAAGCATGGTTATAAGGGGGAAAAATGACTTTTTAATTTGAATTCTGATATTTCTAAGCATTTTATTGTAATTTTAAATTGTTTAATTCATTTAGTAAATGTCTATTACGTATGATGTATGGGATAAAAATTTAGCCCCACACTTGTTTAACATAAGCCCATTTTTTGTTTGTTCCTTATAAGCCCTTTTTTCAGGCCAAAAACATATTTTTGATTCCTCTTAAAACATTTCTAACTTTTCTTTTGCAGCCATTTATACGAGAATGTTTTGTGAAAGTTTTTTCTTCAAAAATGAATAACTTTAAATGGTAAAGTAATCTGGAATAAAGTACAGAAATTTCAGGTTTCTGGCTTCATTTAGCTTCACTCTATAGTATATTTCTGGGGCGGCCTGTGATGGCCGGTGAGAAAGGTCCTTCCTTATACCTTTCCTAATATAAATCTTCCAAATATACTAGAGAAAGATAAAAGCATGGAATGCAGAGGTTACAACCCTCGCGCGAACACCTTGTAGGTGTCGTGTATTAAACAAAGGCGTGTGTAAACCACTTTTCACAGGTTGTCTTCCATTTAGATAATCCCTTCATCAATGGGGAGGGCCGTGACAGGCTCTAGATAACATGGTTGAACTCCCCAACGACACCTACCACGCGCGCCCTCTAGGACATCCTTCTGTAATTGGACTTGCAGCAAGCATAGTTTTTTTTGGGCACAGTGTTTTTTCGAAGAGTTTCTCGTTATTTCAACATGACTGACGTTGTTACTTCACCCTTACCAATGTTAAGTACCATAGTTTGTTTTGGCAGCTTTTGGCAGTACCGGGCATTTGTTCTATTTCCATTATGGTGGTTTTTAGTTTTGGAAGCGATTGTCCTGCCGAGGTATCGGCAGCCATTTTGGGTATGTTCGCTTCGGTAAATTTTCTAGTTATTTTTGCCCATCTGGTACTCTGTCAGCTAGGTTATATCACTTACGTTTTATGGCCTTTTATGTTATCATTAATTATTATTAATTTTTACTATGGTATTTATTTGCTTGCAAGTCCAATTTGGACCTACGAAGAATAGCGATTTAAGATAGCGTTTTAAAGCATAGTAACGATTTAAAGCTTAGCGATTTAGTCTGTTAATTTGTACCCTCCTGGAGGGTTCGTTTTAGACTATATCCTTGTTTATTTGTTACGTTGTCGTTATTCTTCGTTATTACTATTACTAAGAAAAGCAATCAATTTTATTAATTTTCTTATTTATTGTGTGATGTTAATTTTTAATATGTAACCTTGAGAGCGAAAGCATAGAGTGCTCGTTTCCTGTTCTACAGGTATGAGTTATCCTTTCTCTCGTTTTCTTTGAGTAAGAGAGGTGAATTTCCCGTTCTCTGTTTTTATACGATCACGGGTTATTCAGGCCTCCTCTCAGTATCAGAATTGATGATAGTACGTTTAATATTATAAACGATTTATTGATGTGGTTACTGTTAATATAGCTAACACTATTATTAGGTACGTTAGTGTATGAGTCATTAATTGGGGTCGTTTTATACCGACACCCTTAGCTCCGCCTTGAGTTATGCTTAGCTCCGCCTTGAGTTATGCTTAGCTCCGCTATAATGGATACTCATTGGGTGAGAACTAGTTATCGTTCCGGAGCAGATTTTTGGAGTGCAACGGTGAAATCCGGCACTCGGACTCCGGCTGAAGCCTTTTACACACGAACCTTTGTCATGTTTGATCACAATTACACCGTTAAGGCCCCCGTTTTCATCGTATCTCCGGCTTCACTGGAGATAACTCATTCATTGAGGATAATGTTATCGTACCGGAGACGGTCACGATATCACGATGACGGGCCTTTGCTACCGGACCTCCGGTAAAAACAGAGATCATGCAGGAGTCCAGAACCGGAATTAACAGTGTGATACCGATGAAGTTTAGAGATTCATGCTACGTGGTTACTGGTTTCTATTATAATTTCTTATTTTATTAAGGTGTTAGCTACTACCATACTCACACATTAATTAAGATTTAAGTGTTTCTGATTCATAAGTCAATGACAAGAATCTCAAGGAACATCCAGACTTATGTCTTCTTTCTTTTTACAGAAAGTCCGCTGCACTGCCAGGGGCTGCTCCGCTGCCTTTACTGATCCCATGGGCCATGATCTATGCCGGGCCCATGCCCATTGCGCCATATCCTTCTCTCGGGAACCGGGACAAGCCCCCTATACGATATGGTTTCCGGAGGCATGCATGCTCTGCTATGAGCTGTCAGCCCTACTCCTGAGCGAGGAGGTAAGTTGGTTCTAGTGTCCCTGTTAATATCCTTTGCGAAGAATTAATTGCTCTTTATATATTGACTTCAGTTTTGGCTTCATCATTAATTCCCTCTCTCCTCTTTCAGGCTGATGATGAATCTCTCAGGGAGGCGAGAGCTACTCTCCGGCCTTGGGTGTCAGGGTTTGGGAGGAATGCGCCTGCTGGCGCACCCTATCTCCTTGATGGAGACATGGCTTCTCGCCTATTCCCAGGCACTACTACTGCAGCAGTTCCACCGGAGACAGCGGCCCTGTTAATTGAAGTGGTTAGAGCAACCATTCTAACTGAGGAAGAGGTTTTAGTGACGGAGGCCGAGCCCTACCTAGGTCTGGACGAGGAACCCATGGATGAGCAGGTAGGTGGTGTTGAGTTGGTGGACCCCCTTTCACCCCACACTCCTTCCTCTACTACTTCCTTTCACGGCTTTGATAAACCTACGGCTTCTCCTCGAGGTCCCTCCGTTCCTGTACGACCCAAGGTGAAGCCACTACGTACCTTTAAGCCTTCAGTTTTGCCATTATCAGTGTCACCGGTTCCGGGACCCTCAAAGGATCCTGATGTTCATATTGCTATACCTAAAACCGTGACTCCTAAGAAGTCAAAGTCTACTAAGTCCAGGGCTTCGTTAGAGGATCAGGCTCGGGAGCCCCCTTTATCCGCCGCCATGGTCAGGGATATTGTGAAAGAACAGATACAACAATATCTTCAACAGTCTAGGGCAGACCGAGGAGCTATGACGGAGCTCAAAGATATGGTGGCAAGTCTCATCCGTTCCGGAACTCAGATGCCCCCTCCTTCAGCCCCGGACGCATAGAAGTTACCTCCCTTCGAGAAAAACAACCCTTGGAGGTTTGCCTTACATGCTCCATATATTGATGGTGCCATAACTCTAGAGGGCATAGGCACCCGTCCTCTAGAGGACTTAGAATTTTACCCTCCGGGACTAGAATTCCCATTCAACGGCTTCGTCCGATTGAAAGAACATGCCTTGGTTAGGTTAGACAAGGTACCGAAGGAAACGGTAATATTCCCTAAAGAGCAGGCCCAAGCTTTCTGGGCCAGGACGTTGTCAGACTGGGGTTGCACTAATTCCAAGCTCACCCCACACAAAGGAGCCTACACCATATTTACAGCTTCTCCAGGTATTACCTTGCCTATTACAGATAAAGTGGCAGCTCTTACTTTTCAGGCTATCAAAGAAGGTTCTGCCATGCCGGCTCTTAAAGAGACCGATCCCACCTCCATGCTCATTCCGAGTACCGTTACTATCTGGGATGATGCCCCCGCTACTTTCACAGTAGGGAAGTTAGACCCAGACTGTGCCTCTAATCTGTTCTCCGAGAAGCTTCCTAAATTACCAGATATTCTTCTCAAGACTGAGTTTGAGGCACGGAATAGGTTGGCTAGGTCTCTCCACTCCATTACCTCCGTGGAGTCCCTAACCTCACTTTATCCGACCGAGACCATGTTCCGGGTATTCACAAAGAACCTGTCTCTGTCCTTCCAAATCGACTTACACGAGTTTTGTTCGGCTCGGGTTAGTTGCAGCAAGCACGTTCTTTCTGAGGCCACGATCAGGCATGAACCGAATAGGCTGATAGCTTCCCCCTGCTGGGGTAAGAACCTTTTTCCTCAGGAGGAGGTGAACAAGGTACTACAAGACGCTGCGAGAGCAAATCAAAATTTGCAAGTGAGGTGGGGCCTCACTGCCAAAAAGAGGGTTGAAGGTCAAAAACAAACCTTCTTCAGGAAGAAACAGAGGTTTGCCCCTTACAAGACGAGCCGAGGTCACTACCAACAATCGCCGATTGCCCACTCGTCTTCACAGTCTCCCACTGCTTCGTCTCCTCTACAGCCGAAACACCCTCAACAGGTGGTCTACCTCACTGCTCCCCCAGGTACCCAACCCAACCCCGTTTGGATGCCCTCACCCGCATACAACCCTAGCTACGGACCCTCAGGTCCCTTTCGTGGACACCAGAGAGGTAGCTACAGGGCTAGAGGACAGTTCCGTCAACGAGGCGGACCTAGGACAAGGGGTTCTCGAGGAGGGAAAGAACCTAGATTCACTCCCTCGCAATGATATAGTTCCGGTAGGGGGGAGACTTTACCACTTTCGAGACCGTTGGACCTTCAGTCCGTGGGCTCACAGCATAGTCTCCAAAGGCTTGGGGTGGAAATGGTCACAAGGTTCTCCTCCTCCACCAGTGACCTTCTTCCAGAGACCCACAACCATTCTGAGAGAGTACACCACCGAGTTACTACAGAAAAAAGCAATCAAACGGGTTCGATCGCTGAAGTTCCAAGGCCGCCTGTTCACAGTTCCGAAGAAAGGCTCGTCGGCATTGAGAGTGGTCCTGGACTTGTCAAAGCTAAATTCTTACATCCTCTGCAACAAGTTCCGGATGTTGACCATCTCTCAGGTACATACCCTGCTTCCCCGTGGGGCCGTCACCATCTCTATCGATCTTACCGACGCCTATTATCACGTACCAATAGCTCGAAACTTCTCTCCTTACCTAGGTTTCCGTCTAGGCAGGAAAGCCTTTGCATTCAAAGTCATGCCCTTCGGCCTCAACATTGCACCCAGGATATTCACGAAACTGGGAGAGACAGTGCTAGAACAACTCAGGAACCAAGGGATTCAGATCGTTGCTTATCTGGACGATTGGCTTATTTGGGCTCGGTCAGCCTTGGAGTGCAACAGAGCTACGAAGACAGTACTTCGTTTTCTCGCCAACCTGGGATTTCGGGTCAATCTCCAAAAATCCCGCCTACTTCCATCAGACCGCTTCGAATGGTTAGGCATACAGTGGGACCTTGCACGGCACAAGCTGGTTCTACCTCCCAAAAAGGTAAGAGAAATAGCTTCCAAGGTCAAGAATTTTCTAAAACACAGACAGGTGTCCAGAAGAGCCTTAGAAAGAATCCTCGGCCTTCTTCAATTCGCTTCAGTAACAGATCGCCTATTGAAAGCCAAACTCAAAGACATCAATCGAGTTTGGAGAAAGAGAGCCACAGTACCTTTAAGAGACAAGGTCTCGAAAATCCCCTCTGTCTTGAAAATGAGATTACAGCCATGGTCCGAACCGAAGAACCTTTCCAAATCGGTTCCTCTTCAATTCCCACCCCCACAAGTGACAATTCATACAGACGCGTCTCTGAGTGGATGGGGGGGGGGGGTTACTATGAACATCAGATGTTTCAGGGCTCTTGGTCACCCGCCATGAAACACTTCCACATCAATGTTCTCGAAGCCATGGCAGTGTTCTTGACCCTGAAGAGGCTCTCTCCTCCGAGGTCGACCCACATCAGAGTAGTGTCAGACAGCACAGCCATAGTACACTGCATCAACAGAGGAGGATCCAAGTCGCCCAACCTGAATCAGATCCTGGTCACTATCTTCACCTTGGCAGCAGAAAAGAACTGGTTCCTGTCAGCAACCCACCTAGCGGGAGTCCAGAATGTGATAGCGGACTCACTATCCAGGACGAAACCACTGGAATCAGAATGGTCTCTGGACATAATTTCATTCCGATGGATACTCAGGCTGGTTCCGGGCCTTCAGGTAGATCTATTTGCAACTCAGATGAATCACAAACTTCCTTGTTATGTGACACCAAACATGGACCCTTAGGCTTATGCCATAGACGCATTAACCCTGGATTGGAACCATTGGAGGAAGATTTACCTATTTCCACCAGTGAATCTTCTAATGAAAGTATTGCACAAACTACGCTCCTTCAGGGGGACAGTGGCCTTAGTAGCACCTCACTGGCCAAAGAGCAGTTGGTTTCCTCTCCTCCTCGAGCTGAAACTCCGACCCTTCCGGATTCCATTCCCCAAACTAACCCAAGTAATTCAAACACAGACTGTGTCAGATTCCTCAAGGATAGCCAAAACCCTAACTTTGTGGACTTCATGAAGTTTGCAGCTCATAAAGACGCAAACATTGACCCAGAAAACGTTCTCTTCATCGAAGCGGACAAAAGGGACTCGACAATTCGTCAATATGATTCGGCTGTTAAGAAATTAGCAGGTTTCCTAAAGAATTCAGACCACACTCGTATGACTCCGAATTTAGCCATCTCGTTCTTTTGGTTCTTATTTGACAAGGGCTTGGCAGCTAGCACTATAACTACCATCAAGTCAGCTTTGAAGAAGATATTCCTGGTTGGGTTTAACATTAACCTAGCTGATTCCTATTTCTCATCTATTCCAAAAGCATGTGCTAGGCTTCGGCCGTTGGATCGGCCGCAAAAAGTCTCTTGGTCTCTGAACAATGTCCTCAAACTCGCGTCGGACACTGACAACGAGTCCTGCTCTTATATCACTCTGCTTAGGAAGACGTTATTTCTATCAGCTATGGCCTCAGGTGCTAGAATCTCAGAACTAGCAGCGCTCTCACGTAACCCGGAAAACATAGATTTCCTCCCTACAGGCGAAGTACTGCTTACCCCAGACAGAGCTTTCCTAGCTAAAAATGAGGACCCGCAAAATAGGTGGTCCCCTTGGAAGATCATCTCTCTTCCCCAGGATCCTTCGCTGTGTCCAGTCACTACTCTCAGGACCTTTTTAGCTAGAACTGCCACCCGCTCGTCTGGCCCCTTATTTATCAGGGAACAAGGTGGTACTTTGACCATTCAAGGTATCAGACAACAAATCCTCTACTTCATTAAACATGCTAACCCGGAATCATTTCCCCATGCTCATGATATACGGTCAATAGCTACCTCTATCAATTACTTCCAGAACATGGACTTTGATGACCTTAAAAAATACACGGGTTGGAAATCTCCTATGGTTTTCAAACGCCACTATCTAAAGAACTTACAGGCCCTTAAATACCCTACGGTTGCAGCGGGGAGTCTTATCTCCCCCCATTAATCTCTGATTATTTCTTTATTCCATCTCTTCTCTCCTCCCTCCTGACCACCTCTCACACCACGTCGCCACTCTCCTGGGTGGTTCGTTAGCCCTAAGTTATTTTGCCATGTTTAATTGTTATGATTTAACTGTTATTGTAATTACCATTCCTGTAAAGTTTAGATATGCTTAGACATGTAAGGTTGATACCTTTCACGACGGGACACTCAGGTGATCCCTAGTCCTCATATTATTTTAGCATTACATCCCCTATGCCTATGGCTAGTTTATGATTTATGTTTACTTACAGTATTATATTATTGCCTTACATGGTGTTTGTTTTCTCCTTATTATGTTATTAATTTATTGGGCTTGGAAGGCATTCTCTGGTACATTCTCACCGGCCGTCACAGGCCGCCCCAGAAAAGGGATTTTGACGAAGGAAAAATCTATTTCTGGGAAGAGGCCTGTGACGCCCAGTGAAACCCTTCCCGGTTATTTGATACGGACCCCACCCCTCTTTTTTCCTTGCCAAGCCATATGTTCTTGCAGAAGGATGTCCTAGAGGGCGCGCGTGGTAGGTGTCGTTGGGGAGTTCAACCATGTTATCTAGGGCCTGTCACGGCCCTCCCCATTGATGAAGGGATTATCTAAATGGAAGACAACCTGTGAATAGTGGTTTACACACGCCTTTGTTTAATACACGACACCTACAAGGTGTTCGCGCGAGGGTTGTAACCTCTGCATTCCATGCTTTTATCTTTCTCTAGTATATTTGGAAGATTTATATTAGGAAAGGTATAAGGAAGGACCTTTCTCACCGGGCGTCACAGGCCTCTTCCCAGAAATAGATTTTTCCTTCGTCAAAATCCCTTAATTGTGGTATAACTAACATGATGTAACATAACCTGTGTATTGAAGAGGACCAGAGTATGAGGAGTTGATCGGCTTCCAGAGAACTCTGCTGCTGAGGTTATCGAATGTAGTGTACCTTAGATGCAGAGTAGGGAGACATTTTATCTGTACAGCAGTAGAAGCCTGTTCTTGTTCCAGCGCACCAGATCGTCCAGCAGGGATGCCTGAAAGTGCATACTGCTTGCAGTCATTCCTGAAAATAAATATGAAAATACAGTACCGTATTAACCTTAAAGGGGGTTCAGCTATTAAGCCAATATATAGGAGTACCGTATAGGAAGAAAAACACAAAATCCTGAAAACATTAAAGGAGCTTCATATGGCATTTCGTAAAAATTCCTCTTACTTTCAGTTATAGGGTAATTAGTAAAAGTAACTCAATAAGTCAAAAACATTGATCCATACAAGAAAACGCAGGATTTCTTATATTATCGTAAATAATGAGAATTATTACATTTTAATATCAAACAAATTAAGAGCAATGGCATCTGTAGACACTCCATGAATGAGTCACAACTTATAAGACACTTAAATGTCCTTCAGTGTGAGCCGAAAAAACGGTGAGAGAAGACGTTTGAGTTTACCTCTGATATTCCCTTACTTTTACGTCTTTATTTCCTTTGCTTTGGCAAGAATTTCATCATGCCAAAGACAATCAAAACATCTCGCTAATATACAGAAGGAGAATATTTGCAAAATATTGGCGCTATTACAGAGAGAGAGATTCTGTGCACTACCGAAGTAGCAAACACTAGAGACAACACTAACTTGATTTCTGTGAGCTGCCAAAGTAGCACACACTTGCTTCAATGAGGTAACACTCGCCCTTACTCTAGAAAGTGTCTAGTGCATGCACGTCTAGATAAGGAGACTCAATAGAAGAAGCAACGCGCCTACGCATATAGATGAAGAATCTCGCTGGAAAGAGCAATCTGCATGATTTTTCTGCAAAAAACTCATACTCATCCTATTCCCTATTATTATTATTATTATTATTATTATTATTATTATTGGAGAGAAGCCTTATGTCACACTCTCGGAAGTGAATGAAAAATGATATTTTAATTATAAAATAAATTTTTGAATATACTTACCCGGTGAATATATAATAGCTGCTGCTCAGCGGCTCGACAGAAAACACACACAAAAACTCGCGAGCGATCGCTATGAAGGTTGCGGGTGTGCCCACCAGCTCCAACTATCGGCCAGATACCACACATGCATGTAAACAAGCCTTCAATTCTTCTCGTCCCGCTGCGTCTCTATTGGGGAGGAAGGGAGGGCCTTTAATTTATATATTCACCGGGTAAGTATATTCAAAAATTTATCTTATAATTAAAACATCATTTTTAAATATTTAACTTAGCCGGTGAATATATAATAGCTGATTCACACCCAAGGCAGTGGGTAGAGACCAGAGTTAATTAAGTTTACAGCGTATATGCTTAGACTTTTTGACAGTTATCAATATAACAAAACCCAAATATATAGGTACCTGGTAAGGAAGTTGACTTAGACGATTACTCTGCCTTGTAAGTCTGTCTTCCTCACGAAGCCCAGCAATCCTCTTAGGATGCTGAAGGACTCCCACGAGCTGAAGTATGAAGGGTTGCAACCCATACCAACAGGACCTCATCAAACCCCTAATCTGGGCGCTCTCAAGAAATGACTTTGACCACCCGCCAAATCAACCAGGATGCGAAAGGCTTCTTAGCCTTCCGTACAACCCAAAAAATGTTATTTTCATTAGTAAAATAAATTTTTGAATATACTTACCCGATAATCATGTAGCTGTCAACTCCGTTGCCCGACAGAATTCTACGGAAGGGATACGCCAGCGATCGCTATACAAGAGGGGGGTGTACTCACAAGCGCCACCTGTGGCCAGGTACTGCAGTACTTCTTGTTGACACCACTTCAATTTTTCCTCGGTCCACTGGTTCTATGGGGAGGAAGGGTGGGTCAATTAAATCATGATTATCGGGTAAGTATATTCAAAAATTTATTTTACTAATGAAAATAACATTTTTCAATATTAAACTTACCCGATAATCATGTAGCTGATTCACACCCAGGGAGGTGGGTGAAACCAGTGTACATGTATATCAAGAAGCTAAGTATCCCGTATTTCATATTATCAGTTATTCAAAATAACAATGAAATTACAAGTACCTGGTAAGGAAGTCGACTTGAGCCATTACTCTGCCTTAAATAAGTTCGTCTTCCTTACTGAGCGCAGCGTTCCTCTTAGGAGGCTGAACAACTCTAAGGTGCTGAAGTATCAAGGGCTGCAACCCATACTAAAGGACCTCATCACAACCTTTAACCTCGGCGCTTCTCAAGAAAGAATTGACCACCCGCCAAATCAACAAGGATGTGGAAGGCTTCTTAGCCGACCGTACAACCCAAAAAAAGTATTCAAGAGAAAGGTTAAAAGGTTATGGGATTATGGGAATGTAGTGGCTGAGCCCTCGCCTACTACTGCATTCGTTGCTACGAATGGTCCCAGGGTGTAGCAGTACTCGTAAAGAGACTGGACATCTTTGAGATAGAATGATGCGAACACTGACTTGCTTCTCCAATAGGTTGCATCCATAACACTCTGCAGAGAATGGTTCTGTTTGAAGGCCACTGAAGTAGCCACAGCTCCCACTTCATGTGTCCTTACCTTCAGCAAAGCAAGGTCTTCTTCCTTCAGATGAGAATGTGCTTCCCTAATCAGAAGCCTGAATAGTAAGAAACTGAGTTCTTAGAACTTGGGAAAGAAGGTTTCTTGATAGCACACCATAAGGCTTCTGATTGTCCTCGTAAAGGTTAAGACCTTTTTAGATAGTACCTAAGAGCTCTAACTGGGCAAAGTACTCTCTCCAGTTCATTCCCCACCAAGTTGGACAGGCTTGGGATCTCGAACGACTTAGGCCAAGGACGTGAAGGAAGCTCGTTTAGCAAAAACCGAGCTGCAAGGAACATGTAGCCGTTTCAGATGTGAAAACAATGATCCTGCTGAAGGCGTGGATCTCACTTACTCTTTTAGCTGTTGTCAAGCACACGAGGAAAAGAGTTTTAAATGTGAGGTCCTAAAAAGAGGCTGATTGGAGAGGTTCAAATCTTGATGACATAAGGAACCTTAGGACCACGTCTAGATTCCAGCCTGGAGTGGACAACCGACGTTCCTTTGAGGTCTCAAAAGACCTAGGGAGGTCCTGTAGATCTTTGTTAGTGGAAAGATCCAAGCCTCTGTGGCGGAAAACCGCTGCCAACATACTTCTGTAACCCTTGATCGTAGGAGCTGAAAGGGATCTTACTTTCCTTAGATGTAACAGGAAGTCAGCAATCTGGGTTACAGTGGTACTGGTTGAGGAAACTGCATTGGTCTTGTACCAGCTACGGAAGACTTCCCCTTGAGACTGATAGATTCTGAGAGTGGATGTTCTCCTTGCTCTGGCAAACGCTCTGGCTGCCTCCTTCGAAAAGCCCCTAGCTCTTGAGAGTCTTTCGAAAGTCTGAAGGCAGTCAGACGAAGAGCGTGGAGGTTTGGGTGTACCTTCTTTACGTGAGGTTGACGTAGAAGGTTCACTCCTAGAGGAAGAGTCCTGGGAATGTCGACCAGCCATTGCAGTACCTCTATGAACCATTCTCTCGCGGGCCAGAGCGGAGCCAATCCACGTCAGCCGTGTCCCTTTGCGAGAGGAGAACTTCTGAAGTACCCTGTTGACAATCTTGAACGGCGGGAATGCATACAGGTCGAGATGGGACCAATCCAGCAGAAAAGCATCCACGTGAACTGCTGCTGGGTCTGGAATCGGAGAACAATACAACAGGAGTCTCTAGGTTATCGAGGTAGCGAACAGATCTATGGTTGGCTGACCCCACAGGGCCCAAAGTCTGCTGCAAACACTCTTGTGAAGGGTCCACTCTGTGGGGATGACCTGACCCTTCCGGCTGAGGCGATCTGCCATGACATTCATACCGCCCTGAATGAACCTCGTTACCAGCGTGAGCTTTCGATCTTTTGACCAGATGAGGAGGTCCCTTGCGATCTAGAACAACTTCCACGAAAGAGTCCCTCCCTGCTTGAAGATGTAAGCCAGGGCTGTGGTGTTGTCAGAGTCCACCTCCACCACCTTGTTAAGCTGGAGGGACTTGAAGTTTATCAAGGCCAGAAGAACCGCCAACAACTCCTTGCAATTGATGTGAAGTGTCCTTTGCTCCTGATTCCATGTTCCCGAGCATTCCTGTCCGTCCAAAGTCGCACCCCAGCCCGTGTCTGATGCGTCCGAGAGGAGACGGCGGTCGGGTTTCTGAACAGCCAAATGAAGACTTCCTTGAGAAGAAAGCTGTTCTTACACCACGCGAGAGAAGACCTCCTCTCTTCGGAAACAGGAACTGAGACCGTCTCTAGCGTCATGTCCTTTATCCAGTGAGCAGCTAGATGATACTGAAGGGGGGGGGAGGTGGAGTCTCCCTAACACGATGAACAGGGCCAGCGATGAAAGTGTCCCTGTTAGACTCATCCACTACCTGACTGAGCATCGGTTCCTTCTCAGCATGCTCTGGATGCATTCTAGGGCTTGGAAGATCCTTGGGGCCGACGGAAAAGCCCGAAAAGCTCGACTCTGAAGATCCATACCCAGGTAGACAATGGTCTGGGATGGGACGAGCTGAGACTCCTCAAAATTGACCAGGAGGCCCAGTTCCTTGGTCAGATCCATAGTCCATCTGAGAATCTCCAGACAGCGACGACTTGTGGGAGCTCTTAAAAGCCAGTCGTCTGACGGAGCCGGACACAAGATCATGGTACTGCTGCACAGTCTGTGAACTGTCAACCATGGGGAAGCGAGGAAGTACAGTGACAACCCGAAGCTGTCTAGACTGTCTGGGTCGTATAGACAACTCCTTATCGGGTTGCTGAGGTTGCCGCACTGCGTCACAACAAGTCACTTCTGCTGGTTGTTGAACGTCTTCCCAGTGACACACTGACTCCGTAAACAAAAAATCCTCTAACAAGGACTAAGCTTGGACTGCATGTCTTGCAACACAGCTCAAGGTCTATGGGAGCAGGTGTGGTAACAGACGGGGTTAGCGACTGAAGTGGAACTCTTACCTTCCCTGGAAGCATGTTATGCTTAAATAAAAGTCCATAGGAGGCTACGCAGCTAAAGGCTCCTCTCCAAATGACAGAGTCCTCAAGGGAATATCAGAAGGAGGGAGAAAAGCACTTTCTCATCTACAGGGACCATATCCGAGAAAAGCTAAGTTCTCTCAGTGAGGGTTTCACTGGTGCAAAAGCAGCAGACTAGAAGGCAACGTTATGAAACTGCTTGACAGTCTAGTGAGTTGGCAACAACCAAAGATGTGTGACTGAGAAGCATGCGGTAAGGTATGCAGAGCATGCTGTATGTAGAGCATGCTGTATGCAGAGCATGCTGTATGTAGAGCATGCTGTAAGAGAAGCAGAGCATGTTGCATGGCGTGTAACATTTCTCAGAAATTCCATGACCAGTGCTAGATGAGTAATATCGCATTACTGTCCATTGAAAGTGCACGTGCCGAGGGAATTGATTTAGACTGTTTTGTTGATGAATTGATAGCCGGCATGATAATCGTAGAATTAAGCTGCACTAAATATACGATCTATAATCTACTTCACCTCAGGACAGGGAAACTCGCCCTGTTGGCAACACTGTATTACTTCATGCATGCTTGCAAGGGGTTTTAATATCAACATAATATTTACATTACATTCATAACTCATGATTCATTTTTGTTTTGAAGATATTTTGCCATATTTGCGATTTGTTAAAAATATATTGCAAGGAATACATATATATTTTTTTTTTTTTTTTTTAAGTAATACGAATAACCTCCATTATCATAATGTTTGTGTAGGCATACATGTATATGATTACAAATGCAAGTTATGAAAGTAATGAGGTGTTATTCTTGTCATTTGTTATTTCAAAGTTGAATGGGAAGAGGCTCAAGTTGAGGAGAAAGTGGCAGAAGCATGCGTTGAGGTGGCTGACTCATAGCATGAGGTTCCTGCCTCAAGAGTTGCGCTTGCCTCAAGGGTTGAGGTGGCTGCGCAGAGAGAGGCTCTTGACTCACGAGTTGAGGTTCTTGAGGTGTGAGCTGCGAGAGTTGAGGTAGCGGCTGCGCAGAACGCAGTTCCTGTCTCACGAGTTGAGGTTCCTGAGGAGCTAGCCTCAAGAGTTGAGGCTCTCGCCTTGAGGAAAGTTGAGGTAGCAGCTGCGAGAGCTGAGGTGGCTGCCTCAAGGATGGTAGAGGTTGTCGTACCTCAAAAGGTTGTAGCCTCAAAGATGGTCTAACTGCAAGAAAATCTTGCCTCGAGGCATAAGACTCCTGCTCCCATTGTTGAGGTTGCCTTAAGGAAGGTTAAGGTTGCTGCACAACGCTGGTAACTGGCAACTCCGAACGCGGTAAGGTAGCTTGAGGAACCTCAACTTCGTACGCCTGGCAGACTGGACTGCGGTGAGGCGGAGCGCTCGCAGGAGGAGGTGTAACCTTCTCAGCCTGAAACTCACGCATTAAGACCGCAAGCTGCGACTGCATGGACTGCAGCAAAGTCATCTTGGGATCAACAGACGATAAGGTCTGTTGAGGCAAAGCCTTAACAGAAGATGAGGTCTGTTGAGGCATCGCCTTACCTCTCTTAGGAGGTGTGCAGTCACCTGATGACTGCGGAGAGTCAGAGCTAACCCAATGACTGCATCCGGGTTGTTGAACTCTAGAGGTCTGGACTTTACGTTTAAGAGGTCTTGAGACCTGAGTCCAGCGTTTTCTCCCCGAAATTTCTTCTGCAGACGAGCAAAATAAGGGCTCAATCGTCTGCGGGTGGGAGTGACGGTCTCTGTAAGACACGCCCGCAACCACCGAGGATACTTCTGTGCGCCGATCAAGGCCTGCCGAACCCTTTTGCCCTTCGACATTGCTTCTCCCCTGGGCTTGGGAGCTTGCAAGAGGTCCCGGACTGGGAGGACGACTGGCACGCACAGAAGTACCCTCACGCACAACACTGACACACTTTGCGCTAATCACTTATCACTTTTGATTTTCTGTTTGCACTTATTTCACTGAACTCGAAACTTTAAGTGGTTTGTACCTGAAACACGCAATTCTATCCTTCCTTAAAAGTTAGTAATTGCGAAAACAGAATTACAATGTAACAGAAAAATCTAATGAAAGATAAATAATTCAGTGGGTGGAAAGAGACTAAACACTAGATCAAATAAACTACGTTTAAAATCTCTCACCGCATAAAGTTTGAGAACAAGAATAAAACTCTAGAAACGTTTACCTTCTTCCCCTAAAGAGACTAGGGAGAAGAGCAAAAACGATAACAACGTTACTCGCTTGAACGAAACGTTTATCCAGCTCTCTCTCCCTCCGTCTCTATCTCTCTCTCTCTCTCTCTCTTGACTTAGAACCTGAGAGAAGAGCCCAATCATATATATCGTTAAAACATATTATTGTTAAAGGAAAAAAACTGAAATATTTCCCAAATAAAAAATTCCTTTATTAGAATTAAAACCATTAAGCTAAGAAAGAATGAACAAAACGCTAGAAACGGTTACTCTTACTGCAACGTGACACCGTGAAAATTCTCTCTCTATCGTAACGATAGAGCGCAAGTTGAACGTTCTGAACGTCAACAACTGCAGAGACAAAACAAAACGTTAGTTCAACTTTGAAAACAGTACGAGACTATCAAAGAAATTCTTTCAAAAACATTAAAATAGCATAATATGTTAACAGGTAAAACAGAAATGACGGGCTCAATGTTAATTAACTTCGGTACCAAGAAAAGACCGCCTACTATTAGGAAAGGTCGAATATAAACAAATATAAAAATTAATTTTAATAAGTTTATAATAAAAGGAAGTTAATCGAAGAGGCCTATAAAGGGCGGAGAGATAAAAATAAATCTATAACTTTTGTTAAGCAAAATTAAGAAAGAGAGTCTATACTCTCTTAGACACCAACACTTCCGTCTAAGGGAAGGGTCGGCCATTTAAAGGTGAAACAGAGTTCATACTCTCTTCGTCACCATAATTAATCAAATTAATTCCAAAAGCTAGCTAAGCTAATAATAAAACTTCCTGAATAGCGAAAGCTGAAATCTTAGAGCAATACTTCACCAAAAACCGTGAACAAGACTCCAAAATTATAAGCGTATCCATGAACGTCTTGCCGGAAGCACGACAGAGGAAAAATTGAAGTGGTGTCAACAAGAAGTACTGCAGTACCTGGCCACAGGTGGCGCTTGTGAGTACACCCCCCTCTTGTATAGCGATCGCTGGCGTATCCCTTCCGTAGAATTCTGTCGGGCAACGGAGTTGACAGCTACATGATTATCGGGTAAGTTTAATATTGAAAAAACAATATTAAAAAAACATTTCAAGAGACAGATTAAAAAGGACATTGGAATTAGGGAAGTGTAGTGGTAGAACCCTCACCCACTACTGCACTCGCTGCAACGAATGGACCCAGTGTGTAGCAGTCCTCGTAAAGAGTCTGGCCATCTTTTAAGTAAAATGACGCGAACACTGACTTGCTTCTCCAAAAAGTCGCGTCCATGATACTTCGCAGAGATCTATTTTGCTTGAAGGCCACGGAGGTTGCTATGGCTCTAACTTCGTGCGTCTTAACCTTAAGCAAACATCGGTCTTTCTCATTCAAGTGGGAATGAGCTTCTCGTATTAAAAATCTGATAAAATATGACAAAGCATTCTTTGACATAGGCAATGATGGTTTCTTAAGTGAGCACCATAACGCCTCAGATTTACCTCGTAATGACTTAGTACGAGCTAATTAGAACTTAAGAGCTCTAACAGGACATAATACTCTTTCCAGTTCGTTGCCTACGATCTCTGATAAGCAAGGAATATCAAAAGATTTAGGCCAAGGACGAGAAGGCAGTTCATTTTTGGCCAGGAAACCAAGTTGAAGAGAACAAGTGGCTTTTTCTGTAGAAAAGCCGATGTTCTTACTGAAGGCATGAAGTTCACTGACTCTTTTAGCCGAGGCCAAGCACACTAGGAAAAGTGTCTTGAGAGTGAGATCCTTCAGGGAGGCTGAATGTAATGGCTCAAACCTGTCTGACATGAGGAACCACGTCTAAGTTCCATCCAGGAGTTGCCAAACGACGTTCCTTAGAGGTTTCAAAAGACTTAAGGAGATCTTGTAGATCTTTATTGTTGGAAAGATCTAAGCCTCTATGCCGAAAGACCGAAGCCAACATGCTCCTGTAGCCCTTGATCGTGGTAGCTGAAAGGGAGCGAACCTTTCTCAGATGTAAGAGAAAATCAGCGATTTGGGCTACAGAGGTACTGGACGAGGACACAGAGGCTGACTTGCACCAGTCTCGAAAGACTTCCCACTTCGACTGGTATACTCTAATGGTAGAAGCTCTCCTCGCTCTTGCAATCGCACTGGCTGCCTCCTTCGAAAAGCCTCGAGCTCTAGAGAGTCTTTCGATAGTCTGAAGGCAGTCAGACGAAGAGCGGGGAGGCTTTGGTGTACATTCTTTACGTGGGGCTGATGTAACAGATCTACCCTTAGAGGAAGACTCCTTGGAAAGTCTACCAGCCATCTAAGTACCTCGGTGAACCATTCTCTCGCGGGCCAGAGGGGAGCAACCAACGTCAACCTTGTCCCTTCGTGAGAGGCGAACTTCTGCAGTACCTTGTTGACAATCTTGAATGGTGGGAATGCATATAGGTCCAGATGAGACCAATCTAGAAGAAATGCGTCTATGTGTATTGCTGCTGGGTCTGGGACTGGAGAGCAATAGATTGGAAGTCTCTTGGTCATCGAGGTTGCAAAGAGGTCTATGGTGGGTTGACCCCAAGTCGCCCAAAGACTCTTGCACACGTCCTTGTGGAGGGTCCATTCCGTAGGAATTACCTGACCCCTCCGACTTAGGCAGTCTGCTAAGACGTTCAAGTCGCCCTGGATAAACCTCGTTAACAGGGAGATGCCTCGATCTCTTGACCAAATGAGCAGGTCCCTTGCGATCTCGTACAGCGTGAGGGAGTGGGTGCCTCCTTGCTTGGAAATGTATGCCAAGGCTGTGGTATTGTCGGAGTTGATCTCTACCACTTTGTTTCGAAGGAGACTCTCGAATTTCATCAAGGCCAGGTGGACTGCCAAAAGCTCCTTGCCGTTGATGTGCATGCTCCTCTGACTTGAGGTCCACAGACCTGAGCATTCCCGACCGTCCAGGGTCGCACCCCAACCCAAATCCGACGCGTCTGAGAATAGTACGTGGTTTGGGTTCTGAACTGCTAGGGAAAGTCCCTCTCTCAGACTGATATTGTCGTTCCACCAATTCAGGCATGCCTTTACTGGTTCGGAGACCGGGATTGAGACCGTCTCTAATGTCTTGTCCTTTTTCCAGTGAAAGGCTAGATGGAACTGGAGAGGTCGAAGGTGTAGCCTTCCTAGCGAGACAAACTGCTCCAGGGATGATAGAGTTCCTACTAGACTCATCCAATTCCTGACTGAGCACCGTTCTCTCTTCAACATCAGTTGGACTTTGAGCAGGGCTTGCTCTATTCGGGTGGCAGACGGAAAAGCCCGAAAAACTGGACTGCGAATCTCCATCCCTAAATACAGTATAGTTTGGGATGGAATCAGCTGGGACTTTTCTAGGTTGACCAAAAGTCCCAATTCCTTGGTCAGATCCAATGTCCAATGAAGATCCTGCAGACGGCGATGACTGGACGAGGCTCTGAGAAGCCAGTCGTCCAAGTACAGGGAGGCTCGGATTCCCGATAAATGGAGGAATTTTGCTACATTCCTCATAAGCCTCGTAAACACAATAGGAGCAGGACTTGGGCCAAAGCACAGGGCCCGAAACTGGTATACCACATTGTTGAAAACAAACCTCAGAAACGGTTGGGAATCTGGGTGTATGGGGATGTGGAAGTACGCGTCTCTTAGGTCGAGAGAGACCATCCAGTCTCCCTTTCTGACCGCTGCTAAGACTGATTTCGTGGTCTCCATGGTGAACTTTGTCTTCGTAACAAAGACGTTGAGTGCACTGACGTCTAGCACCGGTCTCCAACCTCCTGTCTTCTTCGGTACTAGGAAGAGACGGTTGTAAAACCCCGGTGATTGAAGGTCCGAGACTTTCACCACCGCTCCCTTCTCTAGCAATAGACACACTTCTAGGTTTAGGGCTTGTCTCTTTGACTCCTCTCGGTACCTGGGAGAGAGGTCGATGGGGGAAGTCGCTAGAGGAGGTTTGCGTACAAATGGAATTTTGTACCCCTCTCTGAGCAACCGAACAGATTGTTGGTCTTCGCCCCTCTTCTCCCAGGCCTGCCAGAAGTTTTTCAATCTGGCTCCTACTGCTGTCTGAGGCTATGGGCAGTCAGACTCTGCCACGTGAGGACTTGGCTCCTCTCTTCTTTCCTCTCTTTCCCTCGGCACGAGTACTTCCCCTGCTGGGAGCTCTGCCACGAAAGGGCGGAATAAATCTGGACGCCGGAGTGTCGATCCTAGGTCTAGCAGAAAAGGATGTAGAAGGAATCCCTTTGCGAGCAGAGGACGCCACCAAGTCATGGGTGTCCTTCTGCACGAGTGAAGAAGCTATGTCCTTAACCAATTGTTGCGGGAACAAAAACTTTGATAAGGGAGCAAAGAGCAGTTCAGATCTCTGACAGGGAGTAACTCCTGCCGAAAGAAAAGAGCAAAGGGACTCTCGCTTCTTTAAGACTCCCGACGTAAAAGAGGAGGAGAGCTCATTGGAACCATCGCGGATGGCTTTATCCATACAGGACATAATCAGTAAGGAGACATCTCTATCAGCCGATGAGATTTTCCTACTTAAGGCTCCCAAAGACCAGTCAAGGAAGTTGAAAACTTCAAAGGCTCTGTATATGCCTTTCAGCAGATGGTCAAGGTCCGAGGAGGACCAACTAATCTTCGAGCGTCTCATGGCTAGGCGGCGGGGAGAGTCTACGAGGCTTAAGAAGTCACCCTTGGCAGAGGCAGGGACTCCCAAGCCGAGAACTTCTCCCGTGGCATACCAGACGCTCGATCTAGACGAGAGCTTTGACGGAGGGAAGGCAAAGGCCGTCTTCCCCAAACTCCTCTTGGTTTCCAACCAGTCGCCTAAAAGTCGTAAAGCTCTCTTGGAAGAGCGAGAGAGCACAAGCTTTGTAAAGGCTGGCATGTTAGCAGGTAAGCCTAGAGCAAACTCAGACGGTGGCGAACGAGGAGCAACAGCGACGAAGTGATCGGGAAAAAGCTCCTTAAAAATTAACATGACTTTCTTAAAGTCCATTGATGGAGGAACTGTTCTAGGTTCGTCTACATCCGAAGGATGATCATCATGATGAGGGTCAGCAACGTCCTCATCTGAAGGATCCTCATCTGACAACTGCTGAGTAACAAGCAAAGGGGTTGGCAATGCTTGACACGCAGAGTCCACACGCACTGGTGCATTAGTAGCAGTCCAGGACGCAACGTCATGTAACTGCTTAACAGCCTGTGAACTGTCAACAACAACAGGAGCGGGAGGACGCTCGACGTCAACTCAAGACTGTTTTGACTGCCTAGACTGAGCAGTCAAAACAACTCTAGACTGCGGTGGTTGACGCTCAGAGTCAAAACAAGTCAACTCCGCTGGTTGGCGAACGTCCTGAACGTCAACAGGAGCATTAGGAAGTGGCCGAACGTCCAAATGCGGCTGAAAGTCAACACGTGACTGCATCGAGTGAGGCTCTACATAGCGTGACTGACGTGACTTAGCTACGCCAACGTCAACAGGACGAGCAAAGGCTCGTTTGGGCGGCTGAAGTCCAGGATCTCGATGAGATAAACGGCGAGGATCAACGTGAACCTTATCGGCAGAATAGTCTTCCATAAAGGAGGCGAGCTTAGTCTGCATGTCTTGCAGTATAACCCATTTAGGATCAACGGGAATGGGTGCGGTAAACGACGGGGTTAATGTCTGAGACGGCACAACCTTGCCTACACCAAGACTCTCTGAGCCTGTGTAACGTTGTTGCTTAGGCGGCGAGCAGTCTTCCAATGACTGCAACGGGTCAGAGCTGTCCCAATGACTACAGCCAGGACGCTGGACCTGTCCTGAAGGGACCGACTTTCGCTTAAGGGGCCTAGAAACCTTGCTCCACGGTTTCTTATGCGAAAAGCCTTCGGATGACGAGGAGAAAATGGGCTCTCTCGTCTTATGGTAGGGGCGATCTTGGTGAGACACGCCTGATACCATAGAGGGAACGTCTGTTCGCTGATCAAGGCCTCTCGAACCCATAAGTCGTACGACATTACTTCTCCCCTGGGCTTGGGAGCTTGCAAGAGGTCTCGGACTAGGTGAACGACAGGCACGAACAGACGAACCCTCGGTCGCAACACTGTTCACAACACTTTGCGCACTAATCACTTTCCCACTATTTTCCGCTGTGGCACTCTGACACTTAAGCTCTTTAACGTCAGCCATGAGTTGATTACGATCAGTTGCTAACGCTTCAACTCTTTCACCCAAGGCATGAAAGGCACGTAACATGTCTTGCATTGATGGTTCCTGAGTGCCAGAAGGGGGGTTAGGCACAACCACTACAGGGGAAGGATTAGGATCAGGGGCATGTGGAGAGGAAAAATCTACTGACCTAGAGGAACTCCTCCTTACCCTATCTCTCTCTAGCTTACGAGAATACTTGTCGTATTCGAGCCAATCGAATTCCGAAAGGCCCACGCATTCCTCACACCGATCTCCTAATTGACAGGTTTTACCCCGACAATTAGAACACACAGTATGTGGGTCGAGAGAGGCCTTTGGAAGACGCCTATTACATTCCCTAGCATTACACTTACGAAATCTAGGGGCTTGTGAAGCGTCAGCCATTTTGAATTAGTCAAAGAAAGTCCAAAAAAAAAACAATCCAAGTCATCAACAATTAAATCTGTCCAATAAAGAGTTCAAGAGTTTAATTTGAGGAAAAACACCTGCACTGCGAAAGCTCAAACCAAAATGAAGTACTTCACCAAATATGTTGAGAAAACTCCAGGTTATACAGCGAGTATTGATACGTCTTGTCGTCAAGGTCGACAGAGAAGAATTGAAGGCTTGTTTACATGCATGTGTGGTATCTGGCCGATAGTTGGCGCTGGTGGGCACACCCGCAACCTTCATAGCGATCGCTCGCGAGTTTTTGTGTGTGTTTTCTGTCGAGCCGCTGAGCAGCAGCTATTATATATTCACCGGCTAAGTTAAATATTTAAAAAGGCTTTTCTGGACTTGAATGAAGATCAGCTGTTTCTCCCTCGTAAGAGGTTGAAACCATGAAACACAGGCCCTGAAGGGGCTTGGCCTCTCAATGTTCCATGAGCTTTTTGTGCCTGAAGAGGCACGATGTATGAAATGACCCCAAAAGAGTTACACTTTTTCTCCCTCGACAGAGGTGGAAACCAGGAGGCACAAGTCCTGAAGGACCTGAACTCACAAAGTTCTAAGAACTTTGGTGTGCCCAAAGGCACGATGTTGACACTAACCATGAAAAGTTAAGGCCTACAACTCATTGACAGGAGAGGCGGCGGCCGCAAGCAGTCGGCATTCATCATCATCTGCAGCAAAGGCCCCAAAGGAAAGTTGCAAACAAGACTTGCTTTGTACCCTGCAGGTATGGCAAAGATAAATAGAAACTGCCAGCAATTACCTAAATCCTTCGTCCATAAGGTCCGCTGGAGGAATCCCACAGAGGAAACCATCCAGGCATAGGAAATCTCTCCCAAAGATGGGAAAGGCAACCAACCCCTGTTGCCACTGTTGGCAATTTTCCCCACAAGTGGGAAGCTGCTGGCCAGTGGATGGTGGAGGGGATCTTTTCTTCATAAGGGATAATCGCCCAACAACTGGTGGGGAACAACTCTCCCTCGAAAGGGAAAGTTGCTCAACACCTGGTGGAGGATGCCTTTCCCTCGTATGGTATGGCTTCCAACACCTGGAGGTGGTACTTCGGGCAGCGCTATCTACTTCCCGTCAACAAGCTTTGTTTTACCCCAAATCTACAAAAAATAAAAACATCAAAACTGGCAAGTGGTAATGTTGAGCTGTGCACGCTAACATCAATATAACTTTAATAATGAACTGCATATCTAAAACTGATATGTACATACGGACGAACGGGAGCGAATACAACCGACCCGTAGTATATACGGTTAGCATAGGATATAGATAATTTGTGCAGTTTTCTATGGATTTATTATACGTTAAAGAACATAATGTATGAAGAAAACAAGGTTTGTTTTACCATTACTGTATATACCTTTTCCCCATTATATTTTCCTCACAAACCCGAGTTCCCACTGGGGGTCCGTCATTATCGGTGGATATAGATATATATATATATATATATATATATATATATATATATATATATATATATATATATATATATATATGTATATATATATATATATATATATATATATATATATATATATATATATATATATATATATATATATATATATATATACATAAATATATATACATAAATATATATATATATATATATAAATATATAAATATATATATATATATATATATATATATATATATATATATATATATATATATATATATATATATATATATATTAATACTACATTAAGTTTTTCTTTGCGACACAAATGTGTCATTATCTAAGGAAACGAGCATTCTTCCAAAGGGAAAAATTGGTTTTTACTAGGAATGGTTACCTTGAAAGTAAATACAGTAATTCCGATTTTAGGTTGCCCTTCAGAGTCTCGGGGGGATAATTCAACCCCTTGGGAGGATGTCTGCTCCCTTTGTGTGCCCAACCATAAGACTTCCTGCTACCTTTCCTTGCATGGGCAACCCGCGAGCCCCAAGGAAGATAGCTCTGCAAGATAAAGGACTTTTGGGCGAATTGCTTTTAACCGTAAACTGGTTAAAAGGTTTGACGTGAGAGATAGACTACATCTTTACCAAGGCAAAATATAAACTGACATTTGTTTACCAGGGCTTGTATAAGTGGGGTGCTTGGTCTAACACCGCTACCTTCTCCAGTAACCAGCAGATGGTAGTTACACCTAGCAAAACTTTAATATGACAAATTCGGAGATAATTTGTATTTTTCCTAACCATACAAACCTTAGCTATTTACATTGGGTTTACCTTTTAGCGTAGCTGAAATGGCGAGCCATTAGAATTTAACGCGGGTGTATTACCCCCGCGCTAGTTAGCAGGGGGTAGGGGAGTGGTAGCTAGTTACCCCTCCCCCCCTCACACACCGGTGAACTGCTTCACTTCACTTAGAGGTAGGACTTGTCTTGGGGGACAGGGCTGGCGGGCAAATATGTGTAAATAGCTAAGGTTTGTATGGTTAGGAAAAATACAAATCATCTCCGAATTTGTCATTTGTTCCGTAACCGAAATACAAACCACGCTATTTACATAGGGTGACTTAACCCTTAGGAAGGGTGGAAAGTCCCCAGCCATACTGGCTTTGGCTTTACCCGGGGACTCAGAATCCGAGTGAGTCGCACTCGAGAAAAGGAGTCCCTGCACCTCACAAGTTCCTTACTCCGCAAGGAAACATGTGGCCTACATAAGCTTGTGTGTGAAGGAAGAAGTGTGACCCGTCCTAGGCAGTTGACCTGGAGTTCCAGAAGGAACTCTGGGTTAGGACGTTCCCAATACCACCTCGTCAGGGTATGGGGGACGTGACAGTATTAACTCAATACTCGGAACACAAGGAAGCATGGTTTACCTGCAGAGGTTTGAGGTCAGCTATGCAGAGACCAGGATGCTGCTTCCCCAGTAGAGGGGACGATGAAGAAAGAAGTAAGGGCCAGACATACTTCTTTCGTTCATGCAGACTAAAACCTGATAACAATGCCTTCAACCTTCTGCTACCTGTCCAAAAGGAGCCTGAGGATAGACCAGCTGTTGTGTAGCCACCACAGAGCGATAGAAACGTATCGATACTCCTGTGGGTCACGTCCTGCAGGAAGCGGGCTGCGAAGGTCATTAGACGCTTCCAGACTCCAGCTTGTAGCACCTGCGTCACAGAGTAGTACTACTCGAAGGCGAGGGACGTTGCGATGTATCCGACATCGTGCTGTAGGGCGACGTGACGGGGGAGGGTCTGGATTCAGGTCTAGATGAATGTCCTTGAGTCCGAGCTGAAGAGGTATACTGGTGACTCTCCCGTGTCCTTCCTGTGCTCCCAACCCGGCTGCACGTGAGGACAAACTGCAGCTGTTCCCAAAGATAACCCCTCGATTCCTTCACTGGCAAGGGGGAGAAGGTTTGGGTCATCTGATACAGAATGGTGACTCGAAATCTTGAAGGAGTTGGACCAAAGGGCCGGGACCCCAAGATTCTGAGTCTAGCAAACAACTCAGGAGCAAACCTGAATGTTGCCTTCCCCTATTCCTTAGAAAGGGCGGAGTCGTACGAGACCAAGAAGATTGCTTACACACTGGCCGAGGCCAGAGTGAGCAGGAGCACCGTCCCCCAAGACGGAATACGATCAGAGGCCTGACGAAATGGTTCTTGAGAAGATCTCTTAAGGGACTAAAAAGTCCGAACCATGCTCCATGGAGGAGGTCTCACTCCGACTGGGGGCAGGGACGTTCGCAGCTTCGCATGAGCGAAGAAAGGTCCAGCGGGAAGGAAAAAGTCTATTCCTTTCAGCCTTAAGGCCAGGGAAAGGCTGAGCGACAGGCTTCACTGCCGAGAGCGGAAAGGAGTTTCCTCCCGCCGAAAAGCAATAAGTCCGTTATTGCTGGAGAAGAGGCCTCAAGGGAAGAGGTATCTCTCCCACGACACCAACCACAGAAGACTCTCCACTTCGCCTGGTAGACCCCTGCGGATGACTATCGCAGGTGACGCGACCTCCGCTCCGCGACTGTAGCGGGTTGTCTCTTCTTGAGGAGGTGGCGTTGTGTCTCCAGGCGTGAAGCCGAAGCGATACCACAGCTCGTGAAAGATGTTGTAGTGTGGTTGTTTGAGTAGCTTGTGCCGTGGGAGAAGCTCTCCCGGGAGTTCCGTCAGGGGAAGCAGAGGGTCCGGAGACCGTTCCGCGTATAGTCACAGTGGAGCTCTCAGGGCCATCGAAAGGTTGACAGACAACCTGGTCTTGTTGAGACCCATTCTCAACAGACAACAATGGTGGGAAGACGCAGGCATCGATGTTGTCCCACCATCACCGGAAAGCATCTTGCCAAAGAGTCTTGGGGTCTGAGACTGGGGAGAAGAACAGCGGAAGCTTGAAGTTCCAGGCTGTCGCGATCAGGTCCCCCAGGCCAGGACTTGCTGGTTACTAAAGGCCAAAGACCCCCAGGTACCCTCTATCTGCGAGGCTCTACTCAGATAGTCGGAGAGAACATTCCTCTGCCCGGGATGAGCGAGCCGATAGTGGTATTGAGAGGACCTCGGATCATCTCAGTATCTCTACTGCAAGATGCGAAGGTATGAAAATGCGTCCCTTGCTGGTTGGAATACGCCGGTACCATGAAGTCGTCGCGCACGGAGCGACTCGGCAGGAACTGTAGGATCTGTAGAGGGGCCAGACTACGGCCCCTAAGCCTGCCTGAATGATGGAGAGGTATCCTTCAGGTCCTGACCATAAGCCTGAACCGGAACATGCCCCCCCCCCTTTTCTTTGCCGAGTCCGAGAACAGCATCAAAATGTGGGGAAAGGACGAGAATATCCACTCCCATCATGAGGTTCCATAGGTCAACACCCATTGCAGGTCTAAACGTTCCGCTGGTCTCATAGGGGCCAGAAAGTCCGGTTAATCGTTGCTTTAATACCACCGGAACTTGGGCCGCCCCACAGGGAACTTATCCTGAGGCGACCGTTCGGGACTTTAGACGGGTCAATGAGGAAAAGAGACCCAGGAAACGTTCCAAGGTAGGGCTGAAAGCTCTGCTTGACTGAGAACAGGTACTGCGACTCTCCTTAGCCTTGCCACAGTCAACTGAAGGGAAGGCTCGGAGAAGGAGGCAACAGCATCTGGCGTCCCCAGGCGGTCACCCATCCAAGTACTGACCAGACCCAACGTTGGTTAACTTCGCTGATCGGACGAGAAGCGGTGTTTCCAACGTGGTAAGGCCGTTGACTCAATATCATGGCTAGATACTCCAGATGTTGAGGCAGAAGTAGAGAAGGCTCCTAGCAAATTACCATGATCCCTCACTCATGGTAAGGACCCGGAAGCTTGTCCCGGCATTGAAGAAGGTTGAACCTGAGCCTACCGGAGTTGACCAGACCTTCAAAAGGCGAAGGAGGCGGAAGCCTGCTCCTGAGCGGCCATGAGGAAAGCAGGGAGAGTTCTCTGGGGAAAAACCTGCGATGCCGCAGCGGGATCGCCACACCGCATCTTGAGTCTAGGCTGAATTCCAAGAGCTTCCAGGAAGATGGATGGAATGGAAACTAGAAGTACCCGTCCTTCCGATCCCGGGCCTAAGGAGTCCTGCCGCCTCGTTACCAGTCTGATCAATTCTGCTGTCCCACGCTGGACGAAGTTTGTTCGACAAACTTGATCAGAGCTGAGAGGTCGACGACGGAATTCCCGTGTCAGATGCTTTCCTACGAGAAAGGATCGACTGAAGAAGCCGGGGGGGTGAAGCCGTCGACGACCCAATGGAGGACCTTCTCCTAAGGCATGGATCATTCTGCCCAAACGGGCAAAACTCTTGCCGACCCCATGGCATAGAGGTTCAGTGACACTGAATTCGCTGACAGAGACGGAGAGATGGTAAGAGCGAGGCGGGATATCCTTGGCTGAACACAGAGATCGTGCAGGAATTGGCATCGGGAAGCTGTTATCCGAATGAGTAACCTTAGGCATCCTCCCAGCGTGAGTCCTGCAAGGGGGGGTCGCCAATCCTAGAATTTGTGAACTCTGCTGCTCCCTCTAGGATTATGCCCCCCCGGGGGAGCCTCCCGTGCTACCTGTCCCTGACAGGAGGGGACTGCTATTGGACACCTTGTCTTAGCTGTCGTAGCCGGTCCGATAACTTAGGCCGACGAGGCCAAAAGAAGAGGCGCTGGAGGCCTGCAGGGTCTGGAAGAAAGCGCCTTGGAGGAGTGAAAACAGAAGTCGACTTCCTCCGCACAACCGCTGTCCATGTCTCTGTCCTTGGGCACAAACAAGCTCTTCCCAAGGATGGAAGAGTGTCTCAGCTTGTCGACATCCACGGATGAGACACTCGAGAGGAAGCCCTCGGTCACTGCATCTAGATGGTCCAACATCGAGCTTGCCCGCAAGTTCGAAACTTGGCGATGAAACGCCAAGGTGCTTGAGCCCGAAAGGAGGAAAGTACCCATGATCTCCCTGGAGCTTCCTCGTACAAAACCTCGGGTCGCAACCGAGGAGGGAAAGGACCTGGTAAGCCCCTTCCACGAGATGGCGAAGAGGAAGGGCTAAAACAGTAACCCCTTGCCCGACGGAGAAATCTTGAATGAAAAGCTCCCTGGCAAGACCCTTCCAGGGAATGACGAGGAAGGGCTAACCCAGGTTCTGGAAGGAAGAATGTTGCTCAGACCTCCCTGAAGATTCCTCCTGCTCTTGCATGTGCCATGCTCTGCATTTACGGGGTGAAGACCGTGTTCTGGAAATATGCTCCAGAAGACTCGCAAGCCTGGCCATGTTGCGAAACCCCGACGGGAATCGTGGTCGCAATCGCCCTGGCACTCGCGCGATGGTAAATCAATGGTTTGCGCGTGGCCGAACGTGGAAGCGCCCGTGCGCGGGCACGCAGGAGCGCAGACGAAAGTGCGCGAGGGAGCGCAGAAGGAGGGCGAGCGTGGTAGGAAGGGCGAGAGCTGGTGGTCGGAATCCGAAAGTTCACAGACGAGCGATGACCCGTAGGCGAGCAATGGATACTGCAGGAATCGAGCCGACGTTCGCGCGATGGAACACCGTCGGTTCGCGCGACAGAACACCGTTGGTTCGCGCGACGGAACACCGTTGGTTCGCGCGACGGAACATCGTTGGTCCGCGCGATGGAATACCGTTGGTTCGCGCGCTGGCGAACATTGGAGCGAATGTGCGCGGGCACGTGGGCGTGTGGTCGCGCAGCGCGGGTGAGCGCAGGCGGTGGGGAGACCGCTGGCGCGTAGGCGGGCGATGAAGCGTTGACGAGCGATGGCGCGTCTTAGCGAGCGATGGCCAGTAGGCGAGTGAAGGCGCGTTGGCAAGCGATGGCGCGTCGGCAAGCGTTGGCGAGCGGTGGTGCGTTAACAAAATGCTAGTGCGCAGGCGAAGAATCACGCGGGCGCGTAGGCGATCGCTAACGCGTAAGAGACTAGGGATGGTTAGCACGCATCGCACTAAACAGAAGGCGCGCAGATGCATCAGGAAGGTGAGCGCTGAAGCGAGCTGTCAATCAGGCGATCCTGGACGGTCAGGAAAAACCGTTGGCGCCCATTGGTGCGTGGCAAAGAAGGGCGCGCAGATGTGTGCTGGCGATTGAAGAAAGCTGGCGCACAGAAGGACAGAAGTAAAGGTGAGCGCTGGCGAGCAAGAGAAAGATCTACGGCAAGACTCAGCTACCGGAGATCGTCCACAGCAGGCGAGCGCTAGATCGCTAATGATGGTGTCCAGGGGACCTGACATGCGTGGCAGATCGATGGCGATGGTTGACGCGCAGTAGATCGCTGACGAGCAGGCGAACGTTGACGCGTCTGTGGTCGCTGGCGAGCAGAAGGCAACGCGTGGAATCCTGTGCGTAGAAGAAGAGTCCTTGTCCAAGACCTGAACCAAAGTTCTAGATTGCACGGGTGAACGTGGGCGCGTATCAGGAACCAACAGGAACAGCAGCGACGATCATCAGGAGAGCGCTGACGAACAGGAGAGCGCTGGCGAACAGGAGAGCGCTGGCGAACAGGAGAGCGCTAGCGATCAGGAAACGCTGATGAGCAGGAGAGCGCCAGTGCGCTAACACTGAGCAGGAGAGCGCCAGTGCGCTAACACTGAGCAGGAGAGAACACTGCCGAAGGGCGCGCATCTGCTGTCCATCTGCACCAGGGGCGGAAGGTCAAGAAGGCGTTGGAGATCGATCTCCGGAGAGATCTAAAGAGGAAGGAGCTGCAGGCTGCATACGGAGATTCAAGAAGGCGCCTCTAGCACCCTTATAGGGAGAAGGGAGGCCCTTACGACGTAGCGGACGGTGAGCCTTACGGCGAAGGAGGCCAACAGCAACAACAGCAGAGTCCTTCGAAGAGGAGTCTCTATGAGTGTACTCTCTCGCGAACGAAAGAGAAAAACTTCGTAGAAGAGACGGGTCAGCCAGTGACCTAAAAAGAGCAATCCTCCGAAGAGGGGCTCCTGCAGTTGCCCAGCCCCTTGAGCGTAACTGCAGGTGCGACCGCTCAGCACCAAGAGCATAGTCGCACGAAAAAAAGGCAAGAAAAGAACCCCCCAAAGGGGAAAAACTCAAGCCTGGACAGGAAAACTTCCCTCGGAAGGAGAGTTACCCACCCAAGGAGGCGAGCCTCCTGAGTGTTCTAAAATGAACTGGAGAGCTGTCAATCGTCACGGAAGTACTTCCAGAAGAAGGAGACATGCCCCTGACGAAGATCTATAGGGGAGGCAGCAACAGCCGAATCCCCAGGCCTCAACAAGACAGCTCACTCCGTTGTCACATTACAGAAACGAACTAGATCGGTGACTGTGAAAAATAAAAACGAAAATCATTAGTTAACATTCATTCCCCCGGAAAGGCTCCGAAGAGGAATCCCGAGGGAAAGGAACACAAGAATTACACAACAGGCACGTGCCCTCACAACCACTTACACTCACGGAAGGAGAGCTGTAACCAACACAGAATTATAACAATTATAATTATGTAACTATGTAATTATGTAATTTAAAAATGAATGAACACTAAAGAAAGAACAAAAACCCCGAAAGGAATCGTTCTACAAAGCTGAAAAATCAACAAATACAATTAGATTCATAAACTAATTGAGACAAAACGTACGGCGTAGCAACCCCACCCACACGGGAAGGAAGCTACTCAGATGTAGTAAAAGTAACGTAGTAAAAGGGTGAACGACATCAAAGAGAGAGAGAGAGAAAGACCGTAATCAAACTCGATCGCGACCCATGAAATTACAGCATGGTGGCCTAACTGCCGAGGGCTCCACGGAGATATCGTACACTACACACACAAGCACAACTCTGAAAAGGAAACTTACTGATTTCTATACTCAAATATATACATAAACACAAAAAAATGTTTACATATATATTGAGTAAAAGAAAAGTAAGTGATTAAGTAAAGACAAAACAAACAATGGCTGCCAAGCGAGGACAAAGACAGAGACGTCTGTCCCTTGTCCGAGCCAAAAGTGAAGTGAAGCAGTTCACCGGTGTGTGAGGGGGGAAGGGGTAGCTAGCTACCACTCCCCTACCCCCCTGCTAACTAGCACGGGGGTAATACACCCTCGTTACATTCTAATGGCTCGCCATTTCAGCTACGCCGAAAGGTAAACCCAATGTAAATAGCGTGGTTTGTATTTCGGTTACGGAACAAAGCTGGTTTTAGCTATCGCTGAAATAATACTCCAATGTAAAGAGAATAAGGTTTGTAACTAGTGTCGGAACAAATAAATATTACAATAGCTAAAAATAACAGTTACAGTAGTAAACTCTAGAATACGATTTACCGTACCTATTTGGTGGAATCCATCTTCAGTACCTTCCAAAAGATGAAGGTGATGCTGGCACGGTAACGTCATTGCAGTAGACAGTCTGCAGCCAGCTGGGGCAAGGAACTTTAGGAATGGGAGGGGGTCAGAGTCTTTGGGCATGACAAGTGAATTCCTAGGAACGGCATCTGTGATGGTCTCGTATTCTGTAAGGTACTCGGTAGCAGGCAACCTTCAGAATTGACGTCTTAGTGCGCTCCTTCACCAGCTTGTGGCGTAGCTGGGTGGTGCCATTCCCTAGTCCATGCTGACGCACTTCACCATAACCCAAACACCAGGGTTCTATTAACCCATATTCTGAGGGTTGGTTTAGCAGCCATATCTGCAAAGAAATAGTCAAGTTGTGTAATCAAGCATTACATGTAATCAGTTTGTAAATAATAAGAAAGTTATTGTAGTGGATATTGTGATGATTTGAAATCAATAAATGTGAACTTTCAGGTTTTGGCTGGGTGGAACTATACTTAAGGTACAGAATAGGGCAATAAGCAGTTTGTAGACAATATTAACTCATTTTAGTAACATGTGGTGTTTCGAACATTTGATACTGTTTTCTGGCTTGAATCAGTAGTTTTTGAGACATGAAGAGTCACCTACCTAACTGAAAACTTATGGGTTTGGTTTATAACAGTATCCCAAACAGATTGATATGGAATAGCGCAATAAATGGTTTTGAAAGGCTATGGGTTTGGTCTACTGTAAGTGTTGACATCCATAATATTTGCAACTTTGTAAAAAAAAATTGTGTAGGACTACCTGTCTAAGTACATCCCATTGAAGACCCATTTCTCAAACCACAAATCTAACAGAGAAAAACTGTCACTTCTGTACTTTCTTGAATGACGATCAAATTTTGCCATTCAAACATGAAGAGGCATTGAATTAATAGCTTAAAAGCTGTACATTCACTTTACGAAAACACAAAATTTTTCTATATAAAAATTGGCCAACATTTAAACCAGATTTCTCAAACCACTAAACAATCAGAGAAAAATAGCTACTACTGTACTTTCTTGAAAGAAGATCAATTTTTGCCACTCAAACATGAAAAGTAGAAAATTTGATTGCCTACAAGTCGTACCTACACTTTATGAGAGATAAAAAAAAAAAAATATCTGTATAAAAAATGCTGGGCACTGTCCACCAGTCTCTGGGTCATTGAGGTTACAGAATACCTCTATAAACAATGTAAGAAATTACCTATTTTAGTAAATCTTGTGGAATTTGTTATCATTCAAACATGAGAAGATAAGGAGAAATAACTGATAATTAATGTTATGTGCTTTCCATCCAGGTAAAAAGAAAACTGGAGTTTGCCTATAGGAAAGTTTCATATACTTTATTTTCTTAATTTGAACATTTAAAGTTAAGGCCAATCCTTTGCATATCAGCAGCCAGTTCCTACTACGTACATAGAAAAGGGAAATTTTTGGTACTTTCCTGCTGTTGCCCCACCACTAATTTCCGATATAGCCCCAATACTATTATTTAGGTGAGGTTAGGTTTGAATTTATCAATTATTTAAGCTGTAGGTGGATAAAATTCAAACCTAACCTAACCTAAATTAGTGGTGGGGCAATAACAGGAAAGTACTGAATTTTTTTCCCCATTTTCACGTTCTTAAGACATGGCCGCTGTGCAACAAAAACGGTGTCGGTTTTTCTGTAAAACCTCTACACAAGAAAACCTCCTACCTAACATAAACTTCCCCACCTAACCTAACCTACAAGCCATGTCCTTACCTATTTACCTAATGGGGGCTAACGGTTCCTGCGACCTCTCTAATACTGCCGTATTCTTAATAGGCCATCATCATACTGTAATACAAGTGGCCTCTATCATATATACACTCTGTTGGGATGGGGAATCTAATACACTACAAGCTGTACATTCACTTTTTATAAACATGAAAATCTCCTATATAAAAATTGATCGCCAGTGACACGTATTCCATTGCTTAAATAATACTGTGTCCCCCAATTTACAATATCAATAGGCAGTCATCAAAACTAAAGAAAAACACAAAAAACCGTTTGTGAAAAGTTATTTTGCGGAAATAGTTTTCAGTCATCCAAACAGGAAAATATAGGGAGATAAATGACAATTCATGAGTGTTATGTGCCTCACATCCAAGATATTGTATGTAAAGACTTATTAGTAGTACATGAAATTTCCAGTGAAAAATTACAGTACCGATACTTTAGGGATTCGGGTAATAAAATTTATAAATAGAAAAATGTCTATAACAACTGCCACAGATCGAAGACAAATTTTGACCTCCCACAAATTTGTGGGAAATCCCATCGAATTTACAATTTTTAAGTTTACTTCTCGTAAACATGAAAACTTCCTATTGTGTAGCAAAAATGGCCGCCAACGAAAGCGACTTAATGGGCTGTGCCTTATAACTAACATTCGAAATACAGAGTACCATTTCAATTTTATATATAAACTATATTCTTTTAAGCTTTGGTGTTTATGCCATCGTCAATATTTAAAAAAAAACTTATATTAAAAAGGAAAAACGTATACCTTTAGTATAACTAATTTACTCGAAGGTTTCACGGTCATTGATAAAAGCCATAAAGAATTGACTTGTCTATTTACCTTGGACGTCATTTATAATCACATTCTCTAATCGTACTTACTTTCAATTTCCTAATTTAAAACAAAAACTGTAAATTCTGAGTGATATCTTAAAATGTAAATACTGTGATAATTAAGTATTCTCACCACTCTCTTGCCACATGCATTGGCTGATTCGTCCTCTACTATGATTGGGTGTTGTATATGACGTCATAAATTTGTATTTTATGAATGAATTTGACTAAGTGAATGGGAAAAAGATCTATACATACTGTATTTCATAACAAATTTATGACTTAATTTTTTTTTCTGGAAATAACTTATGAATGCTATTTATTTATTACTAAAATAAACAATAATTCTTGTTGAAAGGAAAAAGTTAAAGAAATGTGTCATATTTGAAAGAATACTTGCCTGTGCTTTTGGCTACGATGTTAGATGTGTGTGCGCATATGTGTGTGAAGCTGTCGTAACTGAAGGGAACCACCAATCACAGCTGAGGAAGATTTCTCCAATAAGAGCACAGGAATTTACACCCAAGCTAGTCTAAGTTACGACGAGTCTTATGCGTTGTTGTTTGGAAGTTTATTTTTTTACTTTTCAAGGGAATTAAAGATATATTTGCTGAAAAATACATACAGACAGTTTATTAGCTTTAAGAACACTTTATGAGTCGGATGGATAGATTCTGATCACTAAATCATAATTTTTATTCAGAAAATACGTCTTTGTGACGTCATCGTATTGACTTTTGCAGCTTGTCTTTGCTCTTCTATTTGCTATTTATTTATCATATCGAGCTTAAATAAATACTGAAGTAGCTACATAACTTTAATTCGTATTTTTGTTATATTTTCAAGCATAATGTAATTAAATGATTACAAAATCATATAGGAAATGAGTGACATATGTCATCATGGAAGGTAGGGGCAAAAAATAACAGCAGTTGGCTATTTCCGATAAATGATGGCTTAAAACTGCAAGTTTCATTGAAACAAACTCATAATAATAATTTGGTAATAAAATTAATCTTAAATGTTGTGGTATGTATCTATGTACTGTATATGTATGTATGTATGTATGTATATAACAGAAGAAAGAAAATAGGATGAAAGTCCCATTAACTAGAGCGTTTGAACATCTTGCATAAGAATTTGACTTTTTTGCCAACAGCAACACATAAGTCAGAGGAACTCTCTCACCTTATGCGTTTCCTTTGGCGCGAAATGCCCAACGTCCCATTGGCTGATTTGTCCTCTGCTGTGATTGGTGGTTGTATATGACGTCATGTAAACTTATTTTATGAATGAACAAGTGGCGTGAGAGGTAAACTACCTATATTAATTGTAGATAAATTAACACTTGGAAATAAAAAACATTATGAAAAAAAATGTAAAATACTATTTATTTATTAATGAAATAAATAATAGATCTCGTTCAAACACGAAAGCTAAAGAAATGTGTCATTTTTTAAGGAATATTCAACTGGGTTATGGCTACGATGTTAGATATGTATGTTTGATTTTGTAAACAAAGACAACAACCAATCGCAGCTGAGAAGATACAGCCAATCAAAGGACTGGAATATCCCGCCAAGAGAGAGTTCCGAGGACTTATGAGTTGCTGTTCAAAAAATCTACCCAGAATATAAAATTGTTTTTAAGCGCTCTAGCTACGAGGAGGGGGGAGGGGGTTACCTGAAGATTCTTTGCTTTTAAGGTGATTCGAAATATATTTTCTTTAAAGTATATAGAGATAGTCCTGTATAAGATGTTTTGATAAAATATTCTATGGTAGGGATGCATTCCAATTACCAAATAATCATTTTCCGTCTTTGTGACGTCATAAGGAGTAGGATGAACTCTAAATGACTGATTAATTTTGTTTGCTGGTTTGAGTGAGGTACCGAGTAAACATGTGGCTAATATTCGATATTCAAATAAATGATATTATTAACTACGGTACATGGCTATGATTCGTACTTTGTTACATTTCAAATATAATGTAAATCATTCACAGAAATAATTGACTGTTTGAATTGTGATGGTAGATGTGTGTGTGTGCATGTGTGAAGCTACAGTATAGTAAACAATGACCACAACCAATCACATCTGATGAAGTTATAGCCAACCAAAGGATTGGAATGTATTGCCTTTAGGCTCGGCCAGACCAAGCGCGATGAGCGGCGCGGTAGCGGCATGACTCGGGGGGCAGGCCAGCGACAAAATGTTGGGTGGCCACACCGGAACCGCCACACCTCTCTTGCCTCCTCACTCCCAACTTTCGAAGATAGCCTTCCTCGTAAACATGACGATGGTGTTTGAGTAGGAAATTACTTCCGATTGAAAATCTTTATTTTAATCTGAACAATAAATTACACAAGAGTCTGGATTCACGATTTTAATAAACAGAGAAGGGAAAATAAGTTAATTTTGAAATTGATATCGCCAGTCTCGTTTGTACGGCGACAGATTTAATGAATATCTACTTATTTCACAAGTCTTTTGATTCTTTGATGGTAACATCCTTCCTGGATTCAGGCTCAAAATACAAACGTCGAACTATAGACAACCCCAATCCCTCTCTTACCAGTTATTATAATTGCTTCAAATATGATAAAGTTCACGAAAAATCATTGTCCCTTCCATTCCAGGATTAACTAGCATTTGCTTAAGATATATTGTTTAAAGGTACATACGATTCTTTTTACATTTGAAATTTCTCTACATCTTATATATATATATATATATATATATATATATATATATATATATATATATATATATATATATATATATATATATATATATATATATATATATATATATATATATATATATATATATATATATATATATATATATATATATATATATACTAAATGGTGATTAAATAGGTTAAAAAGCACAAAAAGACGTAGGCCTACCCACTATTTTATTACCATCCATTTACAGTTGATTGTCATAGCTTCCATTCATCTAATTTATTTTTGCTCTCCGAAACACCTCCCAATAAATTGCTGATTAGTTATGTCTGGAAACGAACAACTGAACGCGTACCCTTTCAGGAACTGATGAAAAATGGTGTAATCTTGGGTGAAGACGCCAGAACCGCCGCGAGCATGTTGAAGAATAAGGGTTTTAAAAGTCTGTCAATTTTACGTGTTGATTCCTTACTCTACCACTAAAGTTATTGGGTTCTTTGACTGGCTAGACAGTAATACATTGGATCTCTATATCTAGTTACGGCTAATTTTTCCTTTGCCTACAAATTCAACGAATAGTGTGGTCTATTCTTTCCACATTCTCATCTGTCCCTATACAACTTTCAACACAGATTACCAAACAATTCTTCTTCGTTCAAGGGTTTAACTACTGCTCAGTGGCTGCTTTCCTCTTCATAAGGAGTGAGACACTCTAGATATGGTAAGCAGCTCCTCTATGAGAAGGACACTCCGAAATGAAACCATTGTATTCTAGTCTTGGGATAGTGCCATAACCTCTGTAACATTGTCTTCGACAGTCTTGGGGTAGATTTCTCTTGCTTGAGGCTACATTCGTGCACACTATTCTATAATTTATATATGGAAGATTTATTTCAATGTTGATACTGTTTTGTAAGTTTTTTATTCTCAATTGTTCATTACTTGTCTTGTAGTTTATCTATTTCCTTTCTTCACTTGGCTATTTTTTTGTAGTTGGAACAATTGGTTTTCAGCATCGTGCTTTTCCAGCTAGGGTTTTAGCTTAGCTGATAATAATAATAATAATAATAATAATAATAATAATAATAATAATAATAATAATAATATGAATTATATGAATAATAATAATAATAATAATATGAATTATATGACTAATAATAATAATAGTAATGATAATAATAATAATCATAACAATAATAATAATAATAATAATAATAATAATAATAATAATAATAATAATAATAATATTAACAATAATACTAATATTAATAATAATACTAATATTAATGTTAATGTTAATGTTAATATTAATATTCATAATGAATAATCAATGATGTCATCAGCTATGGGTACGTCTATAAAACAATGTAATTTCGACTGATCAAGAGAAATGAAAACCTTTGAGAGGTACACAGTTGCATCATTGGTTTTGCCTAATACAAAGAAAAGAAAACTATGTTGGAAAAAGTGAACAGCAAGCAAGGTCGAGCCTTCTGCTGCAGTTAGTCGTCGCTCATATATACTTGGGGTCAGGAGATGCATTCATACAGGTCGTAAGGTCAAAGATACTTGCGACAGTGAATTGAAAAAGCGTACCTCTTGGACTGTGTAATGGTGTCTCTTTAATAAAGTCTCGAATCATCTTGTAAATTCCCATATGGTATCATTCAACGACTGTCTCGATTCTCCTGTGGCAAGTCTCTACATTATTTTTTGGTCTTGGGAGATTGCATTCTAGCATGTGATAAATGCCCCACACACTTGGATCAAATCTTGGGGATGGGATACACCTTACCTTCAACAGTTATGTTTAAGTAACGGCTACGTCTATCACTGTATTTATGAGTATCATTAACTTAATTACCACTAAAACTGTTACATGTCAAGCTATGTGACTTTTCTTATGTCACTCTTTTAGTGCACGACCATATATATGGCTAGATTTTTTGTTTCTATGTGTGTATGTAAATACAGTATATGCATGTATAAACACATGTACGCATATATATATATATATATATATATATATATATATATATATATATATATATATATATATATATATATGTATATATATATACGTATATATTATATACATATATATGCGTGCACGTATATATATATGTGTATGTATATACAGTATATATATGTATAAACACACTCACATGCTATGCATATATGTGTTTAAAAGCCAATATTTGCTCTTTAGTTCTTAAAACTGAATGTTACTGAAATACTTTGAATTTCAAAAGTTTGTTAGATTCCCAGGGGAACACTTGTCTGTGACATTTCATAACCAAGAGGATTAATCTAGATTAAAATATCTATTGCTTAGCCAAATAGATATTCATTTTACATTGAAAAATTCATATATACATATTCATCATACTACATCATGAAATTGTATAACTCACTCAATATAAAAATAAGGCAATAAATTATACACATCCAACTACCGCTTGGAAGATTTATATGGTCCATTTTCTCGTTGTTAGTAACCCACTGACTTGAGAATGAGAAGCATTATTTGGTCTCTTCTTTGGGATTATTTGACTACTCTATGCTGCTATCTTAACGCTTTTTCAATTGATTCTTGCAAGTATCTTTGACATTACGACCTGTATGAAGGCATCTCCTGACCCCAAGTATAGATGAGCGACGACTAACTGCAGCAGCAGGCTAAACCTTGATTGCTGTTTCCTTTTTCCAACATAGTTTTCTTTTCTTTGCATTAGGCTAAAGCCTGCTTGCTGTTTCCCTTTTCCAACACAGCTTTCTTTTCTTTGCATTAGGCAAAACCAATGATGCACCTGTGTACCTCTCAAAGGTCATCATTTCTCTTGGTCAGTCGAAATTGCAGTTTTATAGACGCACCCATAGCTGATGACATCATTGACTATTGATTATCAATATCAATATTAACGTTAACATTAAAATTAATATTAGTATTATTATTCTTAATATTAATATTTTTATTAAGATTATTATTATTAATAATAATAATATCATTATTATTATTATCATTAATATTTTCATCATTATCATTATTATTCATATTATCATTGATATTATTATTCATATTATTATTATTATTATTCTTAACATTATTATTATTATTATTATTATTATTATTATTATTATTATTATTATTATTATTATTATTATTTTAGTGTGTCCTTCTCCTAGAAGAGTTGCTTACCATAGCTAGAGTGCCTCAATCCTTATGAAGAGGAAAGTAGCCACTGAACAGTAGTTAAACCCTTGAACGAAGAAGAATTGTTTAGTAGTCTCAGCGTTGAAAGGTGTATAAGGACATATGAGAATGTGGGAAAGAATAGACCAGACTATTCGTTGAATTTGTAGGCAAAGGAAAAATTAGCCGTAACTAGATAGAGAGATCTAATGTATTACTGTCTAGCAGGTCAAAGAACCCAATAACTCTAGCGGTAGAGTAAGAAATCAACACGTAAAATTGACAGACTTTTAAAACCCTTATTCTTCAACATGCTTAAACAGGTGCAACAATGAAGGATAGATATACAGTAAAAGTAATGATGATGATTTGTTGTGGAAAGGTTGTAGGCTACTTGCACGAATCGAACTATGAAACTGGTAAGAACTGGTAAGAAAGTTTTGAAAATTACATTTAGTTTTCATAAGCAAATCATGATATATATATATATATATATATATATATATATATATATATATATATATATATATATATATATATATATATACATATATATAAATATATATATATATATATATATATATATATATATATATATATGTATATATATACATATATATAAATATATATATATATATATATATATATATATATATATATATATATATATATATATATATGTGTGTGTGTGTGTGTGTGTGTGTGTGTGTGTGTGTGTGTGTAATAATAATAATCATCATCATCATTATTATTATTATTATTATTATTATTATTATTATTATTATTAAGCTATCCATAAACATTTCAGTTCTCTATGAATGCAGTTACTGATCATAACTTTAATGAGCTAGTTACCCATCATATCTTAACGCAGCCGTAATGAAGGAATTACCCTTTAAATCTGTTTTCTGCGCACGAAGCCCCGCCCTAATCTGCAAACCTGTTTGGGAAAAAAATTTTGCGGCCGGGGCCCTTAAGGAGTCCAGAGGACCCGAGCACGTATGCATTGCTGTACGAAAAACTACCCCTAATTTCGAGTAAATTACACTTAAACACTCTAGCTACTGGGGACAGAGGTGAAGTGTTTTGTTTTTAGGGGAATCAGGGTTATATTAAAAAAAATATTTATATATAGAGACAGTCCCTTATAAGATGATTTTATAACATATCCTTTCAGAATAATAAATTTTGATTACCAAATCATTTTTTTTTATAAAGAATAATATGTCTTTGGGACGTTACAAGGAGTAGGATGATCTTAAAGTTTGGTTAAATGACTGACTAATTCTTTTTGCTGGCTTGAGTGAGGTATTGAGTATCACGAGGATAATATTCGATTTTGAAACACATACTATTATTATATCCAGTTTAGATAGTGAAGGACCTACATGAGTGTAATTCGTATTTTATTGCATTACAAGTATTATTTATTTGTTCGTTGGAATGACAGCCCTACAGAAATCACAATGGCTTTTAATGGACCACCTCTTTTTTTCCTTCACCTGGATCATGAAGAAAACGAGAATATGCTCCATCTTTTCTATTAATCAAAGAAATATCATAACGAGTCAGCATAAACACATGCCCCAGAACATAATTTATTTACAGGACAGGTCCCCCATTACACTATACAGATGGCTCAAAATCCTTAATGTTTTCCTCAGACCGAACACGTCAGCTTTCATTACTTACTGAACGTCGGTATTTGTGTCAAAACTGGCCATCAGTTTATTAGCAATTGACATTATTAAAACAACCGAAGGTAAGCTAACTCTTAAATCTATTACAAATTAAAGAGCTCCTAAATAGATTTTATTCACTTGTTGGAGTTGATGGCAATGAAAAAGCAAATGCTGCTGCTAAATCAGCAAATAAATCTATCACTTAACATTGATCTTCCCGTTAAGGATTATTTAACCACAGTAAAGCATTTCGTAGTAACTAAATGGTAAACTATCTGGAATAATGAATCAGGAAATAGTAAATTGAAACAAATAAAACTAGTTTAATTATTTCCTTTCCTCACTGGGCCATTTCTCCCTGTTGGGGTCCTAGGGCTTATAGCAACCTTCTTTTTTAACTAGTGTGGTAACTTAGCTAATAATAATAATAATAATAATAATAATAATAATAATAATAATAACTCCTTCATTTCCTTCATTACTTCGATAACTTTCCTATCGATGTTATTTGTCGTTAGGTATATGACAAATTTGGTGGTGAGCAAATATTCGCAATCGGCACATTTATGAAATAAGCAACCTTGGAAATTTCGGTGTGGCGACTCACCCACGACATGAGATTATTATTATTATTATTATTATTATTATTATTATTATTATTATTATTATTATTATTATGCTATAACCTTAGTTGGAAAATCAGGTTCTATAAGCCCAAGAGCTTCAACAAGGAAAAGTAGCCCAGTGATGAACGGGAATAAAGAGAGAAATGAACTACAAGAGAAGTAATGAACAATTAATTTAAAATATTCAAAGAACAGTAACAAAATTAAAATGGATCTTTCATATATAAACGAAAAACAAAGATTTATTCCAGCCTGTTCAACACAAAAACATTTCAATAAAAGACCTCACAGAGGAAGATGTATGTGAGAAAGGAATCCCTGGACGTAGTGTACCGCCAGGTCGTAATTCTCGGGGCACTGAAACTACATGGGGAAGAGGGCAAATGGGCAGCCAAACTTACGGACTGCCAACGCAAGAGCCCGTGTCTTACGTGGGCAATCTGAAATCAACCAACCAAGTAGCCAACCATCAGCCATGCATAGCTATCGAGGGCCACCAGGATAAGGGGAACACTTCATAGTTGTTGCCACTGGCTCCACAGAAGAATTTGTTGCTACTTTTTTTTTAGCACAAAAAATGCACCATTGAAGACTACCATCAGGAAATGAATGGCCGATTGTTCCTCTGATGGCTGACAGGGCTACTTTTACCATCGCTTCCTGAGCCATCGATCATAGTAATAAACAATGCGCCGTACTATGCTTACAGAGAATAGTCATTAGCCTACACTTGCCACTAAAAACAGGACATAATAAGGTAACTGGAACATCAGGGCATATCCTATTCACCACTTGCCACACTCCCTGAATTTCTGATGATCTGGAAGCAAAACAAGAAGGAGCCACAATACCTGCTGGATAACACCATCCATTTATGGAGCAGTAGGCTGTCCACCTTCCATCCAATCATCTTAAACTCAATGCCATCAGGCTGATAAGGGGCCATATGAAAAGACATGTACGTTTCTCACTGTGACGTTTCTCCTACTCTAGGCAGGACCTGCAGGCCAGACTGCAGGTACTAAAGAGTTGTGTGAAGGAGGGGCCCGATGGTGTTAAGTTTTTGAGAACGAATACTGGCTAACAGACATCACCCATGATCGCATAGATCCCATCGTTGTCAACTTCGCCAGCAATGTCCAGGGCAATCTTATTTTTCGATAGCAAAATTTCTGTACACTGTATATTACATATTCTTTTTCGGCTATTATATCATGATGTATATAGTGGTGCTGTTGAAAATTCCCATTATTTCACCCACTTTTTCTCTTTTTCATTTTCATATCTGCAATATCTTATAATCAAAACTGGTTCGTTACTTCTCAATTCTCATGGTAATAATTGAAAACATGCAAAGACCTATATGAAAGATACTGAATGGGAAAGGGACAATGTCGGTAATTCAAAACGTAAAAAGGCATATTGTAATACACTCTTCCATTCAAAAGTTTGAGACAGAGAGATAAACGAGTGAATGGGTCTTCTTTCTTAACTCTTTAGCTAAGCCAAGGACAACAATTGGTGAGGAATTTGAAAATTTAATTAGGATAGTTCATTATATTGCTCTTTTACCGTAGGATCTAAAAAGAATATGTGCCCAAAAAATCAAGAAGGTTCAGCAGATATATATATATATATATATATATATATATATATATATATATATATATATATATATATATATATATATATATATATATATATATATATATATATAAATCAAGAAAACTTATGCAACAACGGGATTAAAATGGATAATAACGATTGTCATCTTTTTTTAAGGTTCTATGGAACTTTTTATATTAGTGATATAAAATTACAATCTCTTCAGAAATTGAAAGATTTCTTTAAATCATCAAAAAAGAGGATGGCAGAAAGATACCAGAGAGAGAGAGAGAGAGAGAGAGAGAGAGAGAGAGAGAGAGAGAGAGAGAGAGAGAGAGAGAGAGAGATAGGGGCTGGTTTGACAGATGGTATTATTATTTTACCAGTGAAAAAGGAACGCTCGTTGTTGAGTTTTGCATATTACAATACTCTTTGAAATGACAATTTTTTTTTTCAATGAGAGCAAACAAAGGAAAATATAAACAATAGTTTTGCAAAATAATTTATTTACAGTTACACTTTTCATGGACTTTATTATGTACAACAAATTAGCTATATACAGCAAAATAAGTGGTCATATTTTAGAATCAAAATAATGCATTATCCTTCATAATGCACCAGTGACCACAAGAAAAAAAAAATTAGGGGAACGAATACCGGAATATCTTCATTTACAAACAGAAAGGATAGTTGACACCATCTGGGGGAATGCAGTGGAATGAGACAGACACTGTGGTGGCTGTATTAGCTGTGAACGAAGTGGTGGTCATCGTGGTGAATGTGGTCAAAGACACAAACAGTTTCCCCTTGTCGTCGGCTGACTGCTCTGGCTGTGAGACATCTCGCTTTTCAATGGAAAGTTCGTCTTGTGAGCCATCCAGTGCCACGTTGGGTTCCATAATTCTTTCGTGAAGAATAAAACATTATGGAAATTACTTAAAGATTGGAAGTAAGATTTTTTTTTTTTTGTATTTTCATTGTTAGGTTTTGTTCTATCTGCTCTTTTATCTCTCTCTCTTTCTCTTTATTTTTCTTTTTTTATAAAATCTTTTAGCCTATCCCCATCATAACCTAGGAATTGACCAATATCAACAGGTTCACTTAATTCTGCTATCCTAACGCTAGTGATTATTTCTAATATTTACCATGGCATCTATAATTTCTTTTAACTATATAAAAGATGAAACTTCATTCTACAAATAAACTCAGATGATAAACTTACGAGAGTTCCTCCCCAACATTTTTTAAATTGCTTCTCTTCCTTCGGCCACCGCACTTTGCGTTCTGGCCCAACGCAGAGATGCAGCTCAGAAGAGTAGTTGACGTGAGGACGTTAAATCGGGTGCGGGTGACGTACCCAGCGAAGAGCTTAACTTCTGGGTTGGCTGTGGAAATATGGATTAGCATTATTATTATCATCAATACAACAATCTGCTAATTTACCCTTGTCCTTATTTATATGTAGATTTTTCATCCTCAACTTGAGGCTTGAACCAATGTCTACTTTAGGCTCCAGAGCCTTTAAATGGTCCCGAGACTATATGATAAGCTCCCACGAAACATTCGAATGATTGAAGACATTAAGGCTTTCAAGAGGATACTGAAGACTTTCTTATTTTAATAGTTATACAACAGTGACGATTTAACAGTAAATGAACAATATATGATATGAAATGTTAAATACTCTGAACGAACAAGGTAAAACGACAGTGGAGGTCCTGTAGAGAGCGTGGTTCACCTGCTGTATGGGACCGGAAAAGCAGCCATCAAAGTAAAGTAAGTAAGTAATGAGCCACTTTTTAAATATGAGCATATTGCTTGGAAATTTTGCACCTAGTAATCTATAGTTCTATATTTGCATTTTATTCTGTTATCCACTCTTCGCATCCTTAAGAAAAATTGGTTAGATAACTCTATATATTACCATAATATCTCTCATAAACACATTCACGATCTTCCTAATACTTTCCATACCTTGCTACCTTTCTTCTTCACTCACCTATTCCATAGCATCTTGCCATAATTCATTATATTCACTCCCTAATAAATAAATACATAATTTCAAATCTTACACTATCCGTGTATCACTAATTATCTGTCTTCTTGTTTTTCATCTTCCTTTATAACCTTACTAGTAGTTATATCTATTCACAATATATTTTTGCAATTGCCTTTAAACAGTTTCTCTAAGCTTTGCAATATCTGTCCACTACTCCCAAATAGTACCATATCTGAAGAAATCCGCTATTTTGCACGTTATATATAACTCTTCTATCTTACAATTTTCGCCAATCACTAATTTATTTTAACAGATATCTTGCATCATCTCATCCAAAAGACATTGAACACTCATATAACAATAACATATCCTTGCTTCAAACCATCCTTTACACGAAGCTACAGTCAATTCTTTTTAGTGAGGCAGATTTGCACCGACTCGAAGGGTGCCTTTTAGCTCGGAAAAGTTTCCTGACCGCTGATTGGTTGGACAAGATAATTCTAACCAATCAAATAGCAGGAAACTTTGCCGAGCTAAAAGGGCACCGCTGCGAGTCGATGCAAATGCGCCTCATTAAAAAAATTGAGTATAGTCATTCTTCTGCCCATGAATTCTAACACATACTTCAATTTTATCCTTCAAACTTGTAAGTTTTCCCAAAACTTTCCTTCTATGGCATATATATTCAACACTACTTATTTTCTTATCTTTCTAAGCTTTGACTTTTAATTGCTTTATCTGTTGTTCCTGACTCCTAATCTTCTTTAAGGAGGTGTATCTGTCGCATCCTATAGGATAAAGCAGAACCCTCCTTCTTTTATCTCCTTTCTTTGTTTTTTATGCTTGGGTAAGAACTCAGTTTGCTAGTCATATTGGCTTCTGCACTTAAGAAAAGGAAAACTTGTGACTCCTCGACTCACTGAAAATCACTATGAGGCAGCGATGCTGAATCCCAGGTTTCTATTGCATATCATTCTAAACAAAACTAATATTTGCATCAACAAATGTTATCTGCAACTAAAATATCTAATAGAATATACGGCACGGTTTTCTTGTACACTGTTAAAAAAACCCGTAATTTTAATCGGAAATTCTCCGATAAAATATATAATTTTCAGCCGTATACCAGTAAAATACAGGCGACAGTAATTTGTACCCTACTTTGTTATTATCTTTTACGGGTTGGTGACCATAATGCCACTCCTTTACGTCAATATATCCGTTTTTAAAACGGTAAATGTCTGGCAACATTTATGGCCGTATTTTTACCAATTTTTATGCAAATTTTTATCAGAGTAGTTTATTTGTTACACAAAATGAAAGTTGCAAGTGAAGATTTTAACATGCAGTGATAAGGTCATTCTAGAATAAATTTTGAGGAATGCGTCTTCGATCTTACGTCTGGTATATCATAACATTAGGTAGTTGAATAGAAACGCTAGTAGCATATGAATCGTCTCTAATAGCTAGAAAGAGTCGATGGGTTCTCTTCAGGTATTTTTCCCTTCAAAACCCAACCACAGTTACGTGAGTCTCAAGGGCAAAGGCCCTTGCTGACGCAAAGCCATCTTAAAAGTCTAAACTAATCCTTACCATTCTTGACACTTACCAGTTTCTTCTTCAAGCGCTGATGAAGACCAGACCAAAGCTGCAAGGGTCACCGCTATCAAAGTTAAAGTCTTCATCTGACAAGAGAATGGAGAGATGGGTACATTAGTTATCGAGAAGTGACAGTGGGAATAAATCCTTATTGACGATACCTCTATCTTCAGTTTGAGAACATGGGTTGCTAAAAAAAACACGATAATCACGAGAATCTCAATCTATGCTTCCTATGGTGAAGTGACGCCAGTGTAGGCATATATATATATATATATATATATATATATATATATATATATATATATATATATATATATATATATATATATATATATATATATATATATATATATATTTTTTTTTTTTTTTTTTTTTTCGTTCCTTCGGTCCTTAGCTACACTTGCTTTATATCCTTATACTTTACCGATATATATTTTTTTTAATTTCTTCCATTTCGGTGTCCAACCTCATCCAACTTTTACCTCAGAAAAAGAAGGAAAAGCGTCATTTAAGAGTGGCATTACTGTATAGAGAGAGAGAGAGAGAGAGAGAGAGAGAGAGAGATTCTCCGAATGGTATATGTCGAGTCTTGCTATAACATAGAAATTAGTATTTAAAGGGACATTTATCTCGTGCAAAAAAATTATCTGTGTTAGCTGGAGACAAGAAATTCAAGTTAATTGTCGAAAGAATTATTAATGGTTCGACAAAGATAGTTCATATTATGTAAACAGTATATTTCTGTCTCCTTATAATAGAGAAGTATCATGTAAACATGAACAGGAAATATCCGTCATTGAAAGATAAGTTGTTCATGGATGCGAGAGTCTACACTGTTAAAAAAACCGTAATTTTAATCTGAAATTCTCCGTAAAATATACAGTTCTCAGCCGTATTTCAGTAAAATACAGACGACCGTAATTTTTACCCTACTTTCTTATCATCTTTTACGGGTTGGTGACCGTAATATCACTCCTTTACGTCAATATATCAGTTTTTAAAACGACAAATACCTGGCAAAATTTGTTCCAGAATTTTTACCGTTTTTAATGAAAATTTTGAACAGCGTATTACAGTCTGAGGTAATCCAGGCAGTAGCACCGTGAAGTAAAATTTTGAAAAAGGTTGGACATCAATGTCGAAGAAAAGAAGTGGGAACATAAGTAATGTAAAATGCTAAGAGGTTCTCTTATTTCTATCATAATATGAAAATATATCATGCACCATATCATCAGAAAATTGCATTTAGAATGACCCCAAGCGCTGGGCTATCTAAGCCCAAACTTATAAATCCATCTCTCGATCTAAGTCTAAGAAGTGGGAATCGAGAGTAGTAAGACTATGTAAGAGACTTGTATTGATAATTTTTTTTTTTTAGGAAATATGATTTAGTTAATAAAAGAATGACCTTCCAACCGAATTAAGTCTTATGTCTAATCAAGAAAGCTAATATATAAGCTATTATTTGCATACTTATTAAGCTGAAATAATCTCAAAGACTACTAATTAGAGTAGGTACTGGTCAATTGATAGGCAAATAACGTAAAATAATAGCAACGCGTCATAATTACATGAATAACATTTTTAAGTAGTAACCAGCTATTACCTGGTTATTTCCTTTTGATATCCCTGACGTTTTCTTACATAAACTGCTTGAGTAGAAAACAATTCTATGTAGTCTCTCGATTGATTTAAGAGGCAATTTGATCTGATTATATCTAATCTTACTTACAATCACTGTTAATTTGAAACTTACTGTAATTTGTGTATTAGAAATGAACGGAAAATGCAAATCAATAACACGTAAACTAAATATTGAACAGTTAGAAAAAATCCGGGAAATATCTGAATGGTATGGTCAAAATTGTATAATTGTATGAGGAATCGTCATTGTTGACATAACACTATTCAGCAATTTTGATTGAGACTAAGTTAAACATTAGTGAGGACAGAATGATGTGGTTCTGTGATACATGTTGGGCTTAATTGAATAAAGCTAAACATTAAAAAAGACTTGAAGATTCATAATTCTCATGAATTCTTTCCAATAATAAAAATGTCAATTTTATATCTTTCGACATCAGTTATATTTAGGAATCAAGGATGAATTCCTCTCATGCCTAAAGCTTTACACGAGTTAAATGTAAAAAATACACACAAGCAGATATATATATATATATATATATATATATATATATATATATATATATATATATATATATACGTACATACTCTACATATACATATATATATATACTGTATATAAACACACACACACACACACACATATATATATATATATATATATATATATATATATATATATATATATATATATATATATATATATGCGTGTATACTCTACATATGCACACTTCAGCTTACCTTGGTGATCTGTAGTCTGATGGTATAGACGAACAGCGAGGCTTTATATACCTGATACAGGAAAAATGCTCAAGAAAAGATTGGCAGCCAAAGCCATTTGTACTGGGTCGAATTTTCTGATGGAGTTTTCCTTCATACGGCAGATGCCAGAGGCAGTCGCCTTGTTGTCCATTTCTGGCGTCTTGCCGTAGAAAATTGATATATCATTACCTTGTAAATTTCTTGTTTGATGTGTTTGTCTTTAGCATTCAACTCAATTAAATGAAATACAAATACTTACATAAATATGCTTACAATAAGTAAAAATGCATTATGGAATATGGAAATGTATGGTCCAAGCCAATTAAATGAAACACAAATACTTACATAAATATGCTTACAATAAGTAAAAATGCATTATGGAATATGGAAATGTATGGTCCAAGCCATGGTGGGAATTGTGAAAAATAGAAATTGGGCAGAAAATATAAAAATAAATGTACATAATGTTAACTATAAAATATTCTTTGCAGAACAAAAGGTCCCGTATGTATTTAGCCCTGTGGAATACATGGTGGGAATCAAAACTTTTCTACTCGAAGTGATATACGGATGATTTTTTTTTTAATGAAAAAATATTTCTTAGAAAATAAGCAGGGTAGTGTAGCGGGCACAATCGTCAGAAAAGACCATCTGAACTTTTGTACTTTATAACTTTTATATAACACCATATAATTAAACACCGCAGATCACTTTAATATCATACTATAGAAAAAAAAAATGCATAATGTATGAGGCCATAGCAGAGCTTATTCATGAATACTTGATTAATTGAGTATGGTGATACCATAATGGTGGGTCAAAATAAGTGCCTCTATTCCCTAGTTTGCAATTTGGTTTTCGTAAAAGCCTTGGAGCATGTGATGCCCTTCTTACAATCTCCAATGCTGTAAAGAAATCCCTTGATTGTGGTCAGGAAGTTGGTATGATTGGCCTTGATTTTAGTGCTCCCTTTGTCCGTGTTAATTATGAGGCCCTTGTTTTCAAACTCAAACAGTTAGGAGTGGGTGGGTTGTTTTTTAGCATTATTATTGAATTTTATGTAATAGATCACAAAGAGTTGTTGTTGATGGGCACCATAGTGAGTATAGGAATTTGATATCTGGTGTTCCTCAGGGTATTGTTCTTGGCCCATTACTTTTCACACTATATACACATGACATGTGGTTTGGCCTAGAAAACAAGCTTGTTGTATGAGCTGATGATGCTACTCTTTTTGCATCAATTCCATCTCCTGAATGTAGATCTGGGGTTGGTGAATCCCTTAATAGAGATCTAACTAACATTAGTGTATGGTGCAAATTATGGGGTATGAAGTTGAACCCTAAAGAAACTCAAAGTATGATTGTACGTAGGTAAAGGACAGTGGCTCCTGAACATCCGGATTTCAGAATTGATGTTTCTCTGTAGCTCTGTATGACTCTTTTAAAATTTTAGGTGTGATTCTCGACATCAAATTTACTTTTAAGTATCACATTAGAAACGTGTCTTCTTCAATTGCCAAAAAAATTGGCTTATTAAGAATCTTTTTTTAAGATTTTCGGTGATCAATCTACTGTATTCTGAAGAAGTGTTTTAATTCCTTTATTATACCCTGTTTTGAGTAACGTTCTCCTGCCTGGTCTTCAGCTGCTGATTCTCATCTTAATTTGTTGGACAGGAACTTATGGTCTATTAAATTTCTTATTTCTGATCTAGATATTAATCTCTGGCACCATCGTTCAATTAGTTCATTATGCATGTTGCATAGGATTTTTCATAATTCTGACCATCCTTTACATTCAAACCCTCCCGGACAGTTCCATCCTGTTCGTAATAGTAGGTATACAGTTAATTCTAATAGTCAGGCCTTCTCCATCATGAAGTTCAATACTACACAGTATTCTAGAAGAATGGATCCCAACCTTTGTATTTCCTGTGGACCTAAAAGTTAAGGAAAAAGAAATTATGAAATCATGATAATATTTGAGTACCTGACTTTCAAATATGTATGAATAATGGATATTAAAAATTTCAAATTGCTGACAATCATGAGTGATGGGTGAAAGTAGACGTGAATTGTTAAAACAATTTACTGACGACTAAATGCTGGTACTAATGAAACGGACAAATCTTAGTTCTATCATAACTTTCTTATTAGTATGCAAAATTCCAGCCTGGTGGTAGTGTCCTTCCCTGGTGATTGCCCAGCTTGGGTTCAATTTCCGCGCAAACTCGTTAGTTCCTTTGGTCACTGCAACCTCACCATCCTTGTGAGCTAAGGATGGGGGTTTTGGGGAACCTATAGGTCTATTTGCTGAGTCATCAACAGTCATTGCCTGACCCTCCTTGGTCCTAATTTGCGTGGAGAGGGGCCTTTAAATTGCACAACATTCATGTAAATGGTTTTTGAGATTTGATTTGTTTTGGTTCAATCCCAAAAGCCAATAAAAATATTGATGGAAACTACAACGACACTCGAAATGTAGGTTCAGCAATATCTCAGACTTCTAAGTAGCTCTCGAAAAGTGTAAATGTGTCCCTGCGGGTACGTGTGACCCAGATTAGCAACCCATGTATTAACAACGAGGATTCCTTGAAGCAGGCTATTGACTTAAACAAAAAGTATCAATTTTTCAGTGCCTAGGGTAGTATTACCTAGTTTAGGGTTCACCTATAGAAAGAACTGGTTAAAAGGTAACCTCACTGCTTTAAGTCGATGGAAAAATGGAAGGAAAGGTGAGTCTAGGGTGAAAAGGTAACATTATTTGATCAACTATAATCTTAAAGGAAAGTTTTTAAATATGTTACTGTTTCTCAAAGCAGATATTCCAGTTTTCATATTGTTACCATTTTTACAAGCTTCGAAGTACAGCTATGATGGAATCACCTGGTCCAAATTACCAAAAGTTATTCGCGGCTTCAATCTCAGCTTTAGGAATAAAGAGAGCCATACGCAATAATGAGAAATCATCTTTACTATTCTCTTTAAAAGAAAAATATTTGACTCCGGTGATATAGATTACTTTAGAAGTTGTAAGAGTGCAGTAAATGAAAACAGATAGATGTAACTATTATGGCTATGGGAAAAATACGAACAGTTGATTTATTTAGATAATTATTAGTAATTGTAACTGATGATGGTAGTACAGTAGAATGGGTAAGAACGGTATCAACCGGTTTGAAGGTGTTTGGATAGCTAGTCTAAATTAGTTAACTATCTCAAGGAATTGGAGTGTGGATGTTGAAGGACAATGAGAGAAAAGAGAACGGATTGAGAGGAACTATTTGTGGTATAAGAATAGTATGATTTCAAACTGAACTATGTTTCCGTACTTATAAATTGATCTCTCTGTTAATTTACTCATGTAACCTTTATTGACATTTGCATTTAACATGAAATGAAAAAAGTTCTTAGGAAAATGTACAACTTCACAAACTCTGATGCAAGTCCCGAAGGACCTAAGCCAGCGCGTGAGATGAATATTAGGGGGGGGGGGGGGGCGGTAGGCCATATACCATATATATCTATATTGAAACAAAACGATATATAATTAATTAAAAACTCATTTAAGTGTAGACTACTGCAACTCTTCTACTGAATCATCACGTGATACATATCCGCAAACAAAAATATACCAGTATGTGGTAGTCTATGCCATATATTGTGATTTATGTAATATGTATAACTGCAGTATAATAAAAAGAAAAGTTCTGGTCAGCTATCAGTGATTCTACTGCGGTTCCTCTAGTTTATAACACCCTAGACATATATTAGATTTAGATTTTATTGACAAAATAACATACAAATCATACATTGGTACATAAGAATAATATACAAATATTCTATCCAACATACAATTGATATTCAAAAGCTAACCATTATATGATACTATATTTAATTCATGACATCAAGGATTTACTAGAATTAATGATAATAATTATAAATTTCATTTAGAAATATGACACAACTTAAATCATATAAAAATTATGCAATAGAAAATCATGCTTAAAATCTTACATTCGTAATTTGATCTCACAACTCCAGGAAGTGCCAAAGACACAGTACTATTCAAAATCATAAATGAAATATTCAAATTCAAATACAAATTCAAACAAAGTACAAATTTACAACTGCACACATCTGAATTCGCAATTGCACATTTTGAATTTATAACTGCATAAAATGGGCACCGCTGTACATCTTAAATCACACGAAAATTATGCAATAGAAAACCATGCTTAAAATCTTCCATTCGTAATTTGATCTCACAACTCCCGGAAATGCCAGACAAAGTCTATTCAAAATCATAAATTAGATATTTAAAATCAAAAACAAATTCAAACAAAGTATAAATTTACAACTGCACAAATCTGAATTTGCAATTTCACATTTTGAATTTACAACTGCATAAAATGGGCACCGCTGTATGTGAGAATAAACACTGAAAGATACAGTTTTCATAGAAGAAAACAATACCACGTAATCAATCAAACTTAAAGATTCACCTCTAATGGGATTTATATAAACCTAAATTTAAATGAAATCTACCATTTAGATTTAATATTTTCCATTAGAATAATAATGATGATTTAATTTGATGAAGGTTTTTATGATTATTATTATTTAAAGTTTTTACATGAAAATATCTAATTCAATTATTGAATCTCACTATCTTATTTTTATTAGAAATTCAGAATGATTGTATTTCTTTTTTAATTTGAAGAAAGGTCATTAGCATTAAACAACCTATGGGCACAATTTTCCCATCGTGACTTTTAAAGCTATTAGCATAAATACGGTAACTGAGACTTGTGCCTTTGGGTATACATAGCTCCCGAAGGGCAAAGGAGATGGCGCTACCCGGTACAATAGGTGGAACATCACCATCACCGGTATATGGGAACAAGTTAGAGAGAGAGAGAGAGAGAGAGAGAGAGAGAGAGAGAGAGAGAGAGAGAGAGAGATTTACTTTGCAATTCTACTCTGGTAATGATTATAGTAAATAAACACAAGATTATTAACAGTTTGTCTTTTCTCAACATCCGCAATTATTAGCACCATGAAACCAGCCTACGGAATCATCACTTTGCTCAGCCTCTCATCAGAATTGAATGCCCTGAAGAGATAATCAGGAGAAATGGCGATTATAATGATAGGTAAATAGATATTCATTATAGAAAATATGGTTTATGCACACATAAACTGCAAAAAAGTCCGAAAATATATTAAGAAAAGTTTTCTAATCCAGTAGAAAATATAATGTGTAGCACATTATGAAGATAAAATTTTTTTACGAAAAAATACTTTTATTTTAGGCCTTTATTGGATAACTTAGAAAACATTTTGGAAAAGTCCCTTTTCACTAATGGGAATATTGAAAAATATTCAATATACATATACATAAGACGTAGAAAAGGTAACAAAATAAAAATATACAAAGAACTTACGAAAATGGAAAATAAATGATCAAATTCTGAAATCGTGTTTTTTTTAACACAAACACCAAAAAATATATTATTCTGGATAACTGAGGAAAATGTAAAAAGAAGACATGCCAAGATATTTGAAAGATAAGGAAAATAAATAAACTAAGAGATCAAAAACAAATAAAACTAGATTGAAGTACTCGGAGAGTGCAAACCTCCGC
>NC_090740.1:28755588-28758088 GCF_036898095.1 Palaemon carinicauda
TTGATCAAGTTACTTATAGGCAACAATATGCGTAATCAAATAGATATTTTTGGCCATAAGTAATAAGCCTAAGTAGGCCTATTGACTCACTTTGAATTCACCTTCTGCATTTGTGATATAAAGATCTAATTTATATTTGAGTATCAAAGCTATATGCAAAACAATTATAATTCTGATAAAGAACATTCGTCTTCTGCTTGCTTTAATACAGAGCTCATAGCGAAATTTTGTTTATAGAAAAATATGTAATAAATTCCGCCCAAAATATAATTTAATCACATTGATTCTAAGGCGATAAAATGATAAGTAACCACCATGAATTAAAATCTAAATTTTCTTACCTTTCCTTGCCAAAATTAAAGTAGAAACCAAAATAAACAAGTCATCATTAAGATAATTAAAATTATTATCATTATTAAGATAATTATTATTGGAATTATAAGATTTATTAGAATTATCAAAATTCAGCCAATGATCTCGCTATCTGTAAAAGTCGGTTGTGGATTAGCTAATGATAATAATAATAATAATAATAATAATAATAATAATAATAATAATAATAATAATAATAATAATAATAATAATAATAATACCCTATTCACCTAAACAACTCCCCTAATACTCTGTTGGGAATTAAGTGTTGCGATGTTCGCAGTTTTAATTACGAGAAGATATCTTATTACAAATACTGGTCAAACAACAGATTTAGTGAGATAATGAAGTTTAGCAGTAGAAAGTCAAAAATAATAATTGAATTGAGCAATCAGAAGAATATCGATGTGGTGAGAGTAAATGTGGGGAAAAAGATCTGACAGAAGTGTATTTTTAGCTTCGAGAATCTTTATTTTAAAGTTCAGTCTCTCAACAAAAAGAAAGGGGAAAATTATTGAAATGATTCAAATATGGCACAATGCTTATATATTTTTCTATGACTAGGGTAGCTCAGCATTAATAGAAAGTGGCATCTTGATAAATCACTGTACCTTACATGGTTACAAGATAATTACAATAATGATATGAAAAACATAGTGTCTTTAGTTGATCTTGTGGATAGTACAGAATCTCTCTCTCTCTCTCTCTCTCTCTCTCTCTCTCTCTCTCTCTCTCTCTCTCTCTCTCTCTGAAAATCAGAAATGTATGATGCTCATCAAGATGAAAAAAAAATCTTCTTTAAAACACTTCTTTAATTTTCATCTCTATGTAGATAACCTAACACCAGCAAATTCATGTCAAATTATAGACTTGAGTAGATACAGTAATATCAAAATGACATTCATTATTTATATAATGAATAGAGTTATATTAACCTGCGATTTTTTATCTAAACACAACCTAATTAATCTACCTTCTCTAGAAAATTGCACCAAATTTATGTCAAATTATAGACATATAAATACAGTTGTATCGAAATGACGTTCATTATTCATTAAACGTCGTGATACTTTTAGTATCTAGATATAAAGATGCTAATAACAGATACTTAAAGAGGCAACAGCTACAAGTTACTGAGCAGGGATTGAAAATTTGGACTCATAGCAAGGATGACCAATCTTACCTTGACTATGATAAAAATGGCTTTGTGGAAAATCCTGTGAAATGTCATAGCTAGAAAATCTACTACTTTAATTTTTTGAATTCTCATTATGATATTTTAATACTATGATTGATAATTTTGACCTAAACCTGTCTTATCAATAACTTTCCGTGTCAACTTAAGAAAAAAACTTTACAAATAAAGATAAGTTCATACCACGATATATGTATGTTAGAAATATAATATAACAGATTATTTACTGCTCATGAATTATAATTTGGTCTTTATAATATTTCAGTATGAAAGGGACCAATTTTCCAAAATTTGCGCTCTCCGCTTACGTCCTACTTTCCATGATGTCACTAGTTGTCTTCATCTCAAAGCAGCCTCAGTGCACAGTGAATTGTAGAAACATGAATACTGCAGGTAAGTCTTTTATAGAATACTTCTTAAGAAAAAATACTCTATCCTGATATATATATATATATATATATATATATATATATATATATATATATATATATATATATATATATATATATATTAGGAATTACATTGGAGTCGATCAGATTCACAGCCTTTCCTTTAACTTTGGAGGTTAAGAACTTGAAAAATAGTTTGTTATATCATTCATTGATACCACCTATTCGAAATATGGTTTTTTCTCAGCTTTTCAATAATCATTCAAACTACCTGTGTTAAGATTATAGTTTATTTCATTCTCTCAAAGGCGAAATCCATTCATTAATACTGATATTGTATGCTGAGCCATTTTAGGCCAGTCATTTTGAACTCTGTTTTGAATTTTCTTAAAGAATAATTAGTACCTTTGGCCAACCATACTACTGTAGTACTGATTACCAAGAGAAGGGTTTGCTCATGTGATCAAGTCGTTGGTGGTTATCGTCTGTGATAATTCAGGTTTCATTGGCTGTGGTGGCCTATTGGAAACGTCCCTGCCTGGCA
>NC_090740.1:28763088-28765588 GCF_036898095.1 Palaemon carinicauda
CATGAATTGTGGCTATTAAGTATTGCTGTCCGTCTATCTGCTATTAAGGTTTTGTTTTAGGTTCAGCCTGTAAAGATTAAAGCTATTTGTAAGTCATATATGACTCATCACATTCCGACAATTAACAGTCCAATTATTGAAAATGATATCCCTAATTACGAAAACTTTGTTACTTTGTTACCGGAAGAAATAAGTCAATAATTTTGATCTTACACTTTTCTTGCATGTTGGTTTGGTTTTGAAAGGCCGGCGACCATGAAATTTGTTGGTTACCGATTCTTTGGACAATTAGTGTGAATATCTAAAACCAGCCCAAGCCATATCTTTAGCCTGGACTATACAGGTATATGTTACCCAAAACAAATGTTACACACCAAGTTTTGTAACCGATGTTTTTATTAGTCATCATGGCTACAAATTAGCAATTGTAATATTTAATTATTCTAAACTGAGAAGACACTATAGGATACCCTAATCTAGTATAGGATTTGTATATATGTCAAAACTTAGTTGAGTTACCAGCAATAGTTTTATAAACATCGCCATCATTTCAATTAGATGCATTTTATGCCATATTGCATGTAGAAAATAATAAATGAATAATAATTTGATTTATTTCATGGAATCATTGATTTTAATTGTTATCATTATTACCATCATCATCATCATCACATCATCTTCATCACTTCACAAATGTTGATAAACAAACCTCGTAAAGCCATACATTAAGGTCACTCAATTCCCACCTCTCCACCATCTTTAACCACCACCTGATTATATCCCAACCCCATCCCCACATGTTCGAGGTTTAAAGGTCTCGTAGTTATGATAAGATCCTTCCGGTGGAAGTTAAAAAACAAAATACTAAGACGACAATATTTCATACATTTGTTCTCCAGGTGTTTACAATAATTTCATAACTACAAATAACGAAGTAAATATGCTATAGACTGGTTGAACACATAACGAGAGTAATGGATTTCTTGAAGAGCTTAGCTGGGGAACACCTATAAGGTGTTGGACATCAGGTCATGAAACATCAAATAAAATCATAATGATACGAAGAGTCAATGCTAAGGAAATATTTCCTTTTGTCTTGGGGAGGGTGAAGGCAGCTAGACTCCGACCTATGAGCATTGAGCAATCGTCACCAGGGAAGGGGGTTCGTTTGGAAGTGAGCGACTTGCCCAGTTAATTTGATTGATTGATCAATTGATTAGAAGTTTTCTGGTGTCCTAACCTCTAAGGTTATTGACACCGAATCAGATGATATGAGTAAACAATGTGTTAATAGTATAATAGTTATACCCTACATCCTATATACCATACCATCAACATAATAATACACCACTGAACACTTTCATTGCATGCCATTTCATATATTTTATTTTTACCAATCACTTCTGAAACAATATTAATTATGGTGACTGATGATACAATTTAAATCTCCAACCTTGAACTAATATAATTGATATAGCAAATAATACTATATTCTCTAAGAGGGCCGGAGCCAAGTAGCCCATACCAAAAGCTGACCCAAACCACATCGAGCTTCGTGGCTCGTGATCGAAATCAAAGGTAAACACTGAAATCAACAACTAAACCTTTTAACCTCATTACCTTCGAAATTTTAACAAAAGCCATTCATTGATTATTGGTTACCCCAATAGGTGCTATTTGAAACAGTGTGTATGTATGTGTGTGTGGAGAGAGAGAGAGAGAGAGAGAGAGAGAGAGAGAGAGAGAGAGAGAGAGAGAGAGAGAGAGAGAGATGTATTTATATGATGAATATCTTCTAGAGTTCTAACATTGAGATGCATTCATTTCTCGTCTTTGAAGTGCTTACATTACTGCTGAAGTTTTGACAGAATCAACAGCTTTCTCATAGTCTATAAATGCCATACATGGTGGCTAGTCATACTCTGTTGATTTTTCCATTAACTGATTAAGTACATGGATATGGTCAGTTGTTGAACAAACGCTTCTAAAGCCAGCCTGCTCTCTTGGCTCAGTCTTTCTATTTGTTGAAAATCTTTACGATATCTATAGGGAAACTACATAGAGATAGTAAAAAAAATTTGATTGAGAAACGATTTAGAAAGGGTGACCCCCTCTCTCTTAAGACATTCACAGCATGCATAGAAGTTTTTTGGAATTTAGATTGGGAAAATATAAGAATTAACATAAATTGGAAATACTTTAGCAACATAAGATTTGGAGATGAAATAGTTCTATTAGTGAATCATGGGAGGAATTGCTAAAGATAATAGAAGATTTGAATAGAGAAAGCAGAAATGTAGGACTAAAAATAAATGAGTAAAACTAAGATAATGTTCAAAGAAAATGCAGAGACAACCTATAAGGGTTACGAACGAACCTCTAGAGATTGTTAATGAATAAATGTACTTAGGATAGACAACACTTTAACATAAAGGTTATGGTGGTGAAAATTTGATAAAATTTTCACCACCATAACCTTAATATTAAAGTGTAGTTCCTA
>NC_090740.1:28778088-28844644 GCF_036898095.1 Palaemon carinicauda
AGAAGCTAATTAAACCTGACTTCCAATGTCTGATAATGATTATTATAAGACCATTCACACATTTACTATATATGAAATGTTATAGAATAGTCTGTATTACAGTCTCTATATTCTCAAACCTTATTTTCAATTTTTGATAATGGTAGAGTTTTCCACATATATTTTGGAAAAGCCAGCCAATAATGATACGGATAAAGAGTAACTTGATAAGAAAAGAGGAATATATAGACACTATCAGCAATTCTATGTCCCTTTTTCCATGCCTCACATCGTCAGCTATGCCCGGCAAAACCCCACAGCTGACGTGTGGTACGTGATGATAACGCCCGAGGCTGACAACGCTGACGGTCTCCTGACGGAACTACCGAAGCGGTACTCAAATCTACGCCTTGTCTCGGCTGACCTCGACCTGCTCTTTCGAGGACTTCCTACGTACAAGCTCTTCTCCTCCCGTCTCTGGATGAAGTCTCGTTAGTGTTAATTTATTATCATTATTATTATTATTATTATTATTATTATTATTATTATTATTATTATTATTATTATTATTATTATTTTCGTAGTTTTATTTCAGGTTCAAGATTCCAGAGTAATATGTATACATTAGTGTACGTGACCCGTCAAAAATGGCTGCTAAGTATCAAGATAGACATGCACACACACCCACACACAAATCATTACCCTTCCCACCCCTGCCACCTTTCTTGGCTACTATACGCTAGTTTGAATAATTTGTGGAAGATTGTTGTTTTTCGAGTGGTTGCCGTTCAGCGTGACAGGAATATGTATATGTATATATATATATATATATATATATATATATATATATATATATATATATATATATATATATATACATATATGTATATATATGCGTATACATACACACACACACACACACATATATATATATATATATGTATATATATATATATATATATATATGTATATATATGTATATATATATATTTATATATATATATATATATATGTATATATATGTATATATATATATATATATATATATATGTATATATATATATATATATATATATATATATATGTATATTTATGTATATATATGTGTATGTATATATATATATATATATATATATATATATATATATATATATATATATAAGCATACATTCAGACACTTCCTTTTTATCATATAAGGGACATACTGTAGATGTTAAGGAACAGAGAAGTAAAGTTGCGTTAACGTTATGAAAGATATTTTCACATTTAAACCAGATATTTTTTATTAGTCAATAGTATAATTCGGAGAAAAATTAAAATAAAAGATAAACCATAATGATTTCCCATTTCGTCCAAAAGGTTGGCTTGAAATCCACCTGTCAGATATGATGAGGTTGGCCCTCCTAGGTCAAACAGGAGGTCTCTTCAGTGACACCGACACCGTCTGCATGAGGGACGTGACCTCCCTGACTAACTTCGTGGGTCTTGGGACGAAAGGTATGATCAACAACGCAGTATTCCACTTTCATCTCGGAAATCAAATCCTGGAGAAGAATCTCCGGAGGCAAAATGAGATCTTCGATGTAAGTATGATTGCTCAAAAAGGAAATTATTTTTTTAATAACTTTGTTATCTAATTTGGGAGAAGTTTGACTCAGTGTGAGATTGATGAAACCTAGAAAGCATAATATAAGTATCATCAACTTCTATTTTTCTCTCGATATGAAAATAATAGCTGTCCTTTTCCTAATCATTCTAACTAGATATACAACGAATACAACGAATATTGTTTTTTTTTTTTTTTTTTTTTTTTTTTTTTTTAATTTACTAGGTGTAGTTTATATAGTAAAGAGAAAAATGCAGCAAGAAGATTCTCTCCAGCGTACGTCAATGAGGACATGTTAATGTTGTGATAATCTATTAACTTTATGAAACAAATTTCCTTTTTAGTTTGAATTAATGAATATATATTCAGCAGCTGAGTTAAAGGGGGAGGGGGCGTTGTTGATGGTTGATAGCACTAAATGGGTACAATGTTTTTTTAATGCTAAAGATTGGAGATAAATAAAGTTTGGTACAGTGGTGATGATGACACAAGCGATTATCTTTAGCTTTACCTATATTACGACGGTTCTTAACTAAATGTTAAAGCTGTTAACTTATTGAGAATTAATACAGGAAATTTACCTTCATCATCAATTTTGTCATGCTCATTAGACGTCTCATCTATGTACTGTTAGGAGTTTGCTTGTGCTATGAGAATTTACAATTTCAAGTACACAAATATTTCCATAATTCTAAACCATTGATTACTCAAAAGAGGATATCTGCCCTTTTAAAGGTCAGTCAATAAACCGAGGTTCAAAGGTCGCTCGTGAATAACAGAGTCAATGGACAGTAATGATTCCCTAGCTAGCAGGATAATTTCCAAGAGACTGACATATATACATATGATTAGCGCCTAAGCCCCCTCACCACCCAAGCTAGGACCAGGCAGGACCAGGTAATGGCTGCTGATGATTCAGCAGGTAGAACTATAGGATTTCCAAAACCCAGCCCCCCCCCCCATCTTTAGCTCACAAGGATGCTAAGGTTGCAGGCACTATAAGAAACTATCGAGTCGAGTAGGTCTTGAACCCCAGCCCGGCAGATCAGCAAGCTATTTTCCCTGCTGGAGCCCTAGGCTTATAGAACCCTGCTTTTCCAACTGGGGTTGTAGCTTATTAACTAATAATAATAATAATAATAATAATAATAATAATAATAATAATAATAATAATAATAATAATAATAATGAGGACGTTTCCAATAGGACACCACAGCCCTAGCAGTATGTCTAGTAACTTACTCGAATTACATACAATGAATCGAATACCAATTGATAGGATTCTTTTTTCCCTTAACCAAGTAAACCCAAAAGGTAATTCTTTATATTTTGCACCACAAAAAAGTAATTCTTAATGTTCTGTACCACAAAAAAGTAATTATTTATGTTTTGCACCACAAAAAAGTAATTCTTTATGTTTTGCACCACAAAAAGGTGATTCTTTATGTTTTCCACCTTAAAAACGTAATTCTTTATGGCTTGCACCACAAAAAAGTAATTCTTTATGGTCTGTACATAAAAAAAAGTAATTTTTTATGTTTTGCACCACAAAAGGGTGATTCAATATGTTTTGCACCACACAAAAGTAATTCTTTATGTTTTGCACCACAAAAAAGTAATTCTTTATGTTTTGTACCACAAAAATGTAATTCTTTATGTTTTGCACCACAAAAAGGTGATTCTTTATGTTTTGCACCACAAAAAAGTAATTCTTTATGTTTTGCACCACAAAAAAAGTAATTCTTTATGGTTTGTACCACAAAAATGTAATTCTTTATGTTTTGCACCACAAAAAAGTAATTCTTTATGTTTTGTACCACAAAAAAGTAGTTTTTATTGTTTGCACCACGAAAAAGTAATCTTTTGTTTTGCACCACAAAAAAATTAATTCTTTATGTTCTGTACCACAGGTTGAAGAAAGAGGCACCAATGGCTTAATGGTGATGACAAATGTAATCAAAGAAGCCTGCAACTTTACTATCGCAGACATAGGGGAAGATATGCCTGTTATGCCTGATATGTCTGTGAAAAGATGCCTTGGTGTCTGCTTAATGCCAAGTAAGGCATTCTACCCCATTCCTATGTCCAGGTGCGGAGATATCTTCATGGAAAATCTTGGAGAAGATCTAATGAAAGTATGTTTATTATGACATATTTCGAGTTAAATTCTCTTCCTTTGGAGATGGTTACATACTGTATTTGTGCATAGTAATATAAGTAAATTGATATCCATTGGCTATGATGACTGGAGACTCGGTGATAAAAACTAATCCTGAAAAATAATTGAAAATTAATAATTGTAAAATTAATGATGGAAATTGATAATGCTGGTTGATCCTAGAGGAATGTATCCTTTTCAGTTTTAATTTTATATCTATGACATTTTTTATCATAAGTATGGCGTCATAGCCTAATTCCTCCTGCCTTTTTATGGCAATATCCTTGAACTTCTTTGTAGTTTTAAAACGAATACCTAAGAAATTCTATAGTTTTCATTAATATTTAATATTTTTGTGACTAAAAAATATTACTTATTGCCTTAATTGGTAATGATTTCATATGTCTACTTCTCAATCTCTATTCGAAGATAATTTTTTTTTCTCAGATTTTTTTTTCTTATTCAGCTATTCTTCTTCTTCAAAAGAAAATAATTTATCAGTTACAAGCTTTTTTGACTGATTATCATAAACAATCTGACACCACAATACAACGGATATTTTTTTTTTTTTTTTAATTTGCTAGGTGTAGTTTATATAGATATGATAAATGTGACTTGATGATACGTAAATCTTTACCTTTCTTGATTGCCAGTGATAAATATCTCAGAAACATTTACTAGTCGGCAGAGAAATCAGAACATTACTTGCCCCTCTGCAATAACTCCCGACATCAAAGTAGTCGTGCTGTTTTTCTATTGCTTGTTTTTATTTATTTTAAGTCTATGCTTCGTTAGCAGCTGTGCAATAGTTCTCTAATGTGTTTAACTTCAATACAAGAGGATCACTAGTTTATCGTTTTTATATGCAACAAACTTCATGCATAATGAATTACCTGTTATTTTTTTTTTATTTTTTTTGTCAGCTAGTTCATCTTTGAAAGAAACCGATGAAATATATAATTTTTTCTTATGGAAAATTTTGTAATTTCTTAATTCTAGACAAAAAAAAAAAAAAAAAAAAAAAAAAACTGTATATTATCGCTTATTCTCTGAAGGAAACATTTAACTTTGATTAGACAAAAGGCAAGGCCAATTTAACCCTCCTTTCATATATATATATACTGTATATATATATATATATATATATATATATATATATATATATATATATATATATATATACATATATATGTGTGTATATATATACATACATACATATATATATATATATATATATATATATATATATATATATATATATATATATATATATATTTATATATATATATAAAGAATCTTTGGATAACCTCTGTGTAGGCATGTTAGAAATTGTTTTCTTATCAGGAGAAAACTCATGACGTCACTCTATGTTTTGCAAAAACAAGTGATCATATTGAAGTCTGTAATGCATAACCTATAACTAACAGAACTGTACATGAATATTTTGGCTGTTTTCTTCACAATAAGAAAATATTGACATCACCCCAAAATGAAAGTAGTGCCATAACCTCTGTACCATGGTCTTCCACTGTCTTGGGTTAGAGTTCTCTTGCTTGAGGGTACACTTGGGCACACTGTTCTATCTTATATCTTATTTCTCTTCCTCTTGTTTTGTTAAAGTTTTTTTTTTATAGTTTATAAAGTGATGTTTATTTTAATATTGTAGCTCCTCTTAAAATATCTTATTTTTCGTTGTTCCCTTTCCTCACTGAGCTATTATCCCTGTTGGAGCCCCTTGGGTTATAGCATCCTGCTTTTCCAACTAGGGTTGTAGCTTAGCAAGTAATGATAATAATAATAATAATGACTTGCTTCTTTGTAGGAAATATCTTCAAGTTACATCGTCCACACCTGGTCTGGGATTTCAGCTCTCTCACCTATCAGAATTGGAAGCCGGAGCCTTTACGACACGCTTGCAGCTTCGTTTTGTCCTTTGACTCGAAATACTGCAAACTCTACTAAGGATGCCATTAGATACTTCGGAGAAGCCTTGCCCGGTCGTGCGTGGCATAAGGGAGTTGGAAGGGCCTGAGTCCCTTGTCATTTTCTTATGTTCACTGTTAAAAATTTGCATAAAAAAACGGTAAATATCTGGCAACTTTTATTCCAGGATTTTTACCGGCTTAAAAACGGATATGTTGACATAGAGGAGTGATATTATGGTCACAAAGCCGTAAAAGATAATAATAAAGTATGGTGAAATTACGGTCGCCCGTATTTTACTGAAATACGGCTGAGAACAGTATATTTTTACGAAGAATTTCAGGTTAAAATTACGGATCTTTTAAGTGTTTAGAGTGGTCAATACAGGGTGGATATCCTTCCTAGTGAAAACTCTGGCCTTTTAGTAAGATATGATTTTTTTTATATATACGAACAGAGTTTACAGTTTTTTTTTTTATATATAATAATATTGTAATGCTCTTAATCTATAGGAATTAGTATTTATTATTCGGTAAGGACATATTTTGAAGAACAAATAGAATAAAACTTCGATTTCTTCTGTGACTTAAGGACCAATTATTGAAAATTAATTTAGCTAAACGTTCCTATTGAATGTTTAAAGCACTTGTCATGTAGCTTAAATGTCTTTCCCCGGATAAGACCATTCATTTCTGTTGCTTTTAATTAGTAATATACCAAAGACTAAAGGCTATAAATATTTTTCCCCCACTATCGTAGCAGAGTCCTCTTAATGCAGAAAGGCTATCTCTAAAACGACTACTGATATGTGACCTTGTCAAAAGGCCTTAAAATCAAGGTCAAAAGACGACATTGGTCTGTGATCCTAAATTTAAAAGGTTTAAAGGTCGCTCATGAATGGCAGAGGCAAGGGACAGTGACATTGCTCTAGCAAGCAGGACAATGCCCTAGAGACTGACCATATATTATATGATCAGCGCTCAAGCCTCCTCTCCACCCAAGCAAGGACCAGGGAGGGCCAGACAGTGGTTGCTGATGACTCAGTAGATAGACCTATAAGCTCCCCCAAACCCCCAAACTCTAGCTTACAAGGATGGCAAGGTTGCAGACACTAATGGCACTAACAAGTCTGAGCGGGACTCGAACCCCCGATTGGCAAACAGCAGGCAGAGACGTTACCAATCAGGTCACAGCAACCTCTGGGTTGTGTGGCATACTACCAACCACCTAATATATCACTTATCACCTTCTTAGAGATGATATACCTTGGCATCCATAGTGAACATTATTACCTTCTGAAGGCCATTCTAACATCAAGTAACTATTTACTGCAAATTATCATACTCTCTCTTTTTTTGAACTTATTACACATAATGAAAATTGGTTAGCTATGACTACTTTTCTGCATATCCATTGAAAATTCAGTTGCTTACATCATTGATAATTGTGAATAATTGAATTATAAGCTCGAATAACTGTACCTAGAAATGGTGAATTTATACCAAATTTAAAATAGATAATGGTAAACTCTCTATTACTCTCTTGATATTCTATTCTACAGAACCCTTTCTAAGTATATCTCTACGTCTTGAAATCCTATTTTTTCATTGTCTGGAATTTTATTGGTGGGCTAATGAGTTGTTTTTTTATCTCTCTCTCTCTCTCTCTCTCTCTCTCTCTCTCTCTCTCTCTCTCTCTCTCTCTCTCTCTCTCTGAAATATAAAGTGCAAGAAAAACTGATATTTGAGATGAAATTGTTTAGACGATGAACATTAAAAAATGCATAATATCGATTCTTATTTCTTCAGAATGAAACAGCCTTTGTACTTGATTATTTACTCTACTGTATACACGTGCAATCAAATAATTAATCATGAAGAAAAGGCAATGCATGACTGGTCGATTCACTGGAAAAATGTACTAAATGGTCTAAAACCAGACATTGCCGTTTACAAATCTAATTTAACAAATATGAAAAATCTCTTTTTTAACATTTGTTTTTTCAGCATTTTTATTCTTTATCCTAATTACAGCTCTGAGTTTAAGACCAAGGGCAGAAGATGTGGCCAAGTCTTATTTAAGAGTAGATCATCTCCTCCTACGCCTATTGACGCTAAGGGCCTCGGTTAGATTTCGCCAGATTTCGTTGTTACTGTTTTTTAGAATGATTTATTGTTAATTTGTTCTCATCAATTGTTTATTTCCTTATTTCCTTTCCTCACTGGGCTATTTTTCCCTGTTGGAGCCCTTGGGCGTATAGCATCTTGCTTTTCCAACTAGGGTTGTAGCTTGGCTAGTAATAATAATAATAATAATAATAATAATAATAATAATAATAATAATAATAATAATGATAGTCGTCTCTATCTTGAGCTCACTTGGCTAGTGCCAATTGCCGACTCGTCCAGAGAGAGAATGAAGCAGGTCAGATGCATAAGTTTCTCTGTCAAGTGACTGAAGAAAAAATGCAGCTGGAAATACACATTCAGACACAAGCTGAGACAATTCAAGAGTAGATATTCTAAGTAAATCGCATATAGAAGTTAATTATAGGAGTGAATTACAGAAGATACCGTCAAGAGGATAAGGAAAAATTGCATTAAAAGTGAGATTTGTACTTTATTTACAAAAGAAAATTGTCTTATATAGACCACAGAAATGTCATGCCGATCAACAGCATAACCCTTAAAATTATCGTGAGGCAGAAAAACAGGATTACCAACCTATTTCTTTAGAAGATATTTACATTTCAGAATTCATTTCCTGATTAGTAATAAGTTATAAGCATTATCTAGACAAACATAAAGAAATAATGGATTTACTCAAATCTTGAGATACCACCAACTTGCGTACAGTAATACTAAAAAGAAATGTACAGATTTCATAAGTTGGTAATCCTGGTACAGGGGTGGTAACATGGCAACGTATCTGGGCTACAAAAGTGACTAATTCTTGAAAGTTTATCAACATTTTACATGATGTACTTGAATTACATCATGCCGAGTTAAACTTGGAATTACACATTGAAATGAGTTAAGTTCAAAGTTCTGAATGTACGTAGTCACCTTATAAGCCCATTACTTCTTATAGTACATATTATTCCAAAAGAGTTTATATGACTGTACAAAAGAAAGGAATATTTTGATTGACATTCCATTACACATTGCATTACACAACCAATAACAATTATAAATATCAACATTAACGATATGAGAAATAAAAACATTTTCTCCTTGAGCAGAGGATTTCCTTCTTAATAAAAAAAGTTTGAAGGAATTGTTTTCTTTAGCCATGAGTTTCAATGACAACTGGATATCTTGCGAACCTGGACTGAGTGAGAAGATAAATAGAAGCTATATACAATATATGGCGATGGATTCAGCAGCAATCTATCTAATCTCATATGACAAAGGTGAGAATGTAATTAATTAATGCGCTGCAACTCAATTATGTTGTTCTTAATAGTCTCTTCCTCGGGATCCTCCCCTGGGAATCCCTCGGGAGCTGCGGCCTCAGGAAAGTTTTTGATGTAGTCTTCTGAAACAGGTCTTTGTGCCAGACGGGTCAAAGGGCGTGTTTTTGGTGTAAGAGGACGTTGCAGAACTGGCATCTGATGGGACAGCAATGTTTTGCCGACTCCTTGGCTGACAGAGTTGAGGACAGTTGTCGGTTTGACTGAAGTTGGAAATAGTTTAGCTCTGGAGATAACTTTCCTGGTTGCGGGTAAGGGATTCGCCGTAGTGTCTGGCTTCTTAGGTGTATTTTGGGATGAAGAAGAAGAAGAGGATTCCTCTTCTTGCTCACTAATTATGCTGTTGCTGCTGCTGTCTTGTGACTGACCAAGAAGGGGTTCAGTGTTGCTTCGGGAAAAATGGGAGCTGTTCATGTGGTGCGATTCCTCGTGTGACATAGACGAAGATGACGATGATGAAAAGGAAGAGGATGCAAATGATTCCCCATTTTGGTGGAGTGTAAAGGTTCCTGGAATCTGTTGGCTCGGGAAGAGACGCTGGAGGCTTGGTGGGTGAGTCGATTTTGTTGTAAGATGTGGATTGGGTGGAGCTAATATTTCACTAGGTAAAGGTGGAGGATCAGATGTATCATTATTAGCAGGTGAGATAACTGAAGCAACAATGAAAGGCAGATTAAGCGGTGCCATAACAGGAAGCGTATTTAGTTGGAATGCTGCTGGGGATGGGTTTAGCTCGGATTTGTCAGTGGGAATGTTATTGGGGAGTTGAGGCTTTGATGGTGTGAGGGATTTCTCTGACTGGAATATTTGAAAGGGTCGGGTCTGGTCCAATGAATTAGTAAGGGTTTTTGAAGCCTGCAGCACAGGGAGTGTCTTGCTTGAGGTTAGTGGGGAGGGGCCTGGAACGAGGTCATAAGTTAGCCAGAAAAAAAATAATTTAAAAGCATAAAATAGTCAGTTGCAAATTGTGTTACCTTTTAAGTCTATCTGCTACTCCAACTTAAGTCTAGTCACAGGTGTCATGCAGAGGCGGTATCAAAATGTGTTATTATTTACCAGCTGTAGGGTTAGTAAATGGGGAACTGGGTCTTGGGCGGGAAAGGCGTGTTCCAAAGGGCAGGATAGGATCACGTCTTTGAGGAAACACAAAGCTATTTCTTTGTGGTAAAGCAAATGAGGACTGACCACTTGAGATTGACTTTGCAGAACTTCTGACGTCTACATTACCAACAACAGCACTGAAAAATAAAGAAAATTGTTAATGGATTATATAAATGCTATTTCATATAATTCTAATTAAATTGCTAAAAAAAATGACGACATCTTATTTAGGGAAAGAGTTAAACATTGAATATGTTCTCTGTCAATGAAAATGTTATTTGTTCTGTCTTAATGTCTGCTACGCTTAAAATATGTCACACCTATAATGAGTCATACTTACTTCTGGGACTCGTCTGTAGTCCCTGCAAGAGGGTCCTCACTAGAGGTTTCCTCTTGATCTATCACTTTATTATTGGATTCTTCAGAATTACCCTTTTCTAAAGCTTGATTGTTTTCATTATTACTCTCACTTTCAGTATCATTGATAAGCTTTTTCTGTGACCCATTTTCTTTCTTCAATTCGTTGGCAAGGATCACAGGTCCATTGTGCCTTTGCCTGGAAGCTGTACGGCGCCTTACGGAAAAGAGGCTAGCATTCTGCTGCCTAACTTGGGGACTGCCTTCATCAGCAGGTGACTGTGTACTAGAAGTAATTGGGCGACGAGAAAGAGGTCTGCGTAAGCGTTTACGTCCACGGAAACGAGGCTTAATTGTTGTTGTCTTTACTGTGGATGTACCAGTCTCTGGAGTAGTGGTGAGTTCTGATATTTCAGTTGTTGTTGTTGAGGGGGTTTCTGTTGTGGGTTCAGTCCTAGTAGAAAATGTTCTTATTCTAGGTGCTTGCTTTTCAGTTGTAGAAATTGTAGTAGTTGTGGGTGTTGGCGTCGTCGTCGTCGTTGTTGATGTTGTTGTTGTTGTTGTTGTTGTTGTTGTTCTTGTTGTTGTTGTTGTTGGTGGTGGTGGTGGTGGTGGTGTTGTTGTTGTAGTAGTAGTGGTTACAGCAACAGTATTAGGAGAAGAAGCCTCTGTGGTTGTAGGAGGAAGCTGCGTTGTAGTTGTGGACGATTTTACTTTTGGTACCAAGTTATTGTTTAGGTCGCTATCTTTTGAGCTACTTTTGTTTCTGTTTCTATTAAAAAGTGTATTACCAGGAGCACCATTAAGATTCACTGTACCTATGTTTCTTGCTGGTCTCGGATTTTCATTATTATCCCTGCTTGAGCCGTCAGATGATTTTCCAGCAACCTGGATCCGACTAGGAAAACCAAAGGATATCTGCACTCTTTGACCGGGAGAAGAATATTCAAATCCTGATAAGTCTCTACTAAGTGGTTCAAATGTTTGTCCATCTGTCAGTTCTGATGATTGGGGTTTTCGCACAGGTATTGGTCGTAAATTAATGCCATTAATGTTTTTATGACTAATAACACTATGTTGACTGTTTATTGTATTAGTAGTTTGTGACGGAAACACACTCTTGGCTACTCTAGTATTGCCTGCTTCTTGCGGAGATGCGGCACGGACATCCACTACATTGCCAAGAGGAGCACTGTAAAATGATTGAATTCCGTCAAGAGAGGTCTTTCACAGTTAAGACTTAGGTACTGAATGATAAGAAGAGGTTGAATGATACTTATAGGATGAATGAGATTGAAAGTGACCGTGATGTTTGCAACTCATGCAAGATTATACGAAAGGAATAAGCCTTATTAAGATTTTTAAGAGGCCCATATTTCTAAGAAATCGTGCCCTTATACTAACAACTGCTACATACTTCTCTGATCGTGCAAAATTTGCTTCTAAGAAATGAAATGGAAGTACATGCGTAAGTACACACTCGTGAAGAAAGTTAATAGAGATGTGTAGAGACATACTGAAGCCTTTCAAGAGTAAGAAGTAAGTTTCTAATGTTAGAACTACAATGTAACTTTCATCTGTGAAATAATTTCTTATTTGGCTATACACAGATGGACATATATTTACTATCAATGATTTCATGCTATTGTTCTGTAGAACAAATTTCATTATACTTTGATATTTTCAAAATTTTTTTTGTTCTTCAACTATTCATGGATTATGACATCACATGAGATGTAAGGTTAGGCTTACAAATTCCTAAACCTGACACTGTAAGAAGTTTTTTTTTTTTTTTTTTTTTTGACAATCTTTGAGAAGAAAATAACTGCCTGTAAGTTTAAGGCCTCATTGCAAAACGAAGATGATGAATTCGTGAAGGGTATTGGCCATCTAAGTGTCTAAAATTTTTTTATATAATCAATCATATTCAAGTAGAAAACTTCAAAAGCGATCGTGTACTGGCTGTAAAAATATCTGTGAAGTACAGTTTAAGAGCGTGCAACAAGAGATAAAATCATCACATGCTTATTTACATGCATTCCAAAGTATATTGGTAGGGGCAGAATTAATATTGAAAACCGTCTTCATCACTGGATTAAGACAAAAATCATCTGTTGGAGGATTTACTTTGCCTGTTGAATGAGATGAATTGGAGTGTGCTTATACAGCAGACGATGTTTTTGTAGTACTAATTACAAATTGAATTGTTTGGATATTTTCTTTTCCTTGGTGAAGTCCCATTGTCCGGAGTTGCAAAATGACGTCCAAATATTCTGGACAGAAATTTGTTTCAAAGAAATCTTAAACTTTCTATCGTGAACAATGTTTTTCCATGGACTTTTCCAACACACTAGGCTCAGGAAAGTTTATGACGTAGATTACTAGTCATTCATAATTGATAGTCTGTTTTCACTCACGAAGATAGAACATATATTTTATCAAACAAATGAAAACAAATCAATTGTCCGTATTCCGTCTCTTGTCAGTAACCACAATACCAAATACACTTTCTTACCATTTTATCAGAAATTGGTTTATTTCCCATCAGTGTCACATTTAGTTCATATGATTATTGAAACTATCATGAACAAATCTCTGAAGATATTAGAATTACTGTTGATTTGATATATTGATGAACTAAGCAATGTGACATAGGCCTACTATTTCATGCTTAGCAAGAAATATAATTCTCTTTTTAGACAGCCTATTCAAGTCAGCATGGTTATTGATAATCTATGTTACCTGAGGGGATAAAAACATGAGTAATTATATTTTTCTATGATGGATTCAATAGTGGAGAACTCTAAAGACGGAAAGTTAATCATCAAAATGGAAGATCATCAACATTCTTATTCATTTAAAAGCATCGGAAGTTTCTTTGATTTATTTAACTCTGAAGTCTCCAAGCACGATTGTAATTATTCAAGATCGATCCTCTCCAATAGAGGTAGCCAACATTCTAGTTGAAAAGGGATAAAATAATCGCAGAGTTTTACTGATATGTATGATTAGAAAAGTAACACAGAGAACTTCAGATATCAAACTCTTTAAGTGATGCTGGAAAAAGGTAAAATCTTTGATTTTAAACTCTTTTAAGGGATGCTGGAAAAAAGTAAAATCTCTGATTTCAAACTCTTTAAATGATATTGGAAAAAGTAAAACAGGGGAATCCAGATTTCAACATATTAAGGTGATACTGGGAAAAGGTAAAATCTCTGATTTCAAACTCTTAAAATGATGCTAGAAAAGTTTAACAGAGAATTCCAGATTTCAAACTCTTTAACTTATGCTGGAAAAGTAAAACGAAGGACTCCAGATTTCAAACTCTTTAAGTGATGCTGGAAAAGTAAAACAGAGGACTCCAGATTTCAAACTCTAAGTTCTAAGTGATGCTGGATGATAGGCTGCCTTTACAAAGAATGCGTTAATTGCTGTGTATATACAACAATACATTAGAACCAAATAACGAAGGACTCTTGTTCAGTGAAGGTGTTATAAGGTTAATGGAAGTATTAACTCATAGTGGGCTTATTGTACTGTTAGTTATAATGGCAATTTACAATGAAATGTTAGACTACGCTTACAGAGGTCAACTTATTAATGTTATTAGATGGTCATACATAATGATAGTTTATTATGGTATACATATTAATCTACCTACTTATCTGCAGGCAAGCAGAATTATGTACCAATGGAATATGATATATATATATATATATATATATATATATATATATATATATATATATATATATATATATATATATATATATATATATATACATATATATATATATATATATATATATATATATATATATATATATATATATATATATATGTATAAAAGCTGTATATATGTGTGTGTATTTGCAGATACAAATACATACACAGACATACAGATACACATATAGACAACCCAGGATATTTCACAAGAACAGTTTTCTTAAAGTTTTTATAGCTTATATAGGAAATATTTATTTTAATGTTGTTACTGTTCTTAAAATATTTCATTTTCCTTTGTTTCCTGTCCTCACAGGGCTATTTTCCTTGTTGGAGCCCCTGGGCTTATAGCATCCAGCTTTTCCAACTAGGGTTGTAGCTTAGCAAGTAATAATAAAGATAATAATGGTAACAGTAGTAGTAATTGAAACCTATTAGAAAAAAAACCCATGAACTTAATCCATTTAGATAACCCTTAAGGAATACAGCCATCCGTAATCATATAGTTTATCATAGTGTAATAAATAGTTATTTGTTATTTTATAAATATAATCTTTAAACTTGATATTCTAGATTGATCAATTTATTTCCTCGTTTTGTTAATCAACAATTAACAATTAGTGTTCTTTTGAGTAATGTATAAGTAAATATCGAGGGTTGACTATATATAAAAACAATGTCATCTTTACTATAATCATTTATATTATTCTAACATATATCATTGGGCTGCTCATGAAAATTATTTGCTTCAAAATATAAATAAGCAATTAGATATAAAGATTAAAAAGAAATTATTAAAATGTAGTTTATATTTAAACATTGACGAGACGCCCACAGTTGTATCAGAATTTTGAAAACAATAGAGAATAATTATATGACTATGTTTATTATGTGACTTCGTCCTATTAATTTCTCGAAATGGTAAATGTCTCTTCCAAGAACCTCTTTTGATAGATTATAATATTTACATTTTTTTTATCCTCGTAAAGAAAAGGATGTTGGCCTATTAGTTTAATATTGAAAGAATTCTTTTGAAATTGGTTAATCATAAGTTGGAATACATATATATATATATATATATATATATATATATATATATATATATATATATATATATATATATATATATATATGTATATATATATATATAGGTATATATATATACATATATATATATATACGTATATATATGTGTCTATATATACATATATATATATATATATATATATATATATATATATATATATATATATATATATGTATATATATGTATATATAGACACATGTATATATACACACACATATATATATATGTATATTTATATATACACACACACACACACATATATATATATATATATATATATATATATATATATATATATATATATATATATATATATATATATATATATACTACATATACATATACATTGCAATTTATCTCGTCAGTTTAGCAAATCATTTTGTAAACCAAGTGTGAATAATTATTTATCTTGGCTGAACAAATCATTCTGTGAAGTGGTTCATGGAGTGTGTTCTTATAAAATTGCGAAGAGCCATTTTTTTCGAAAATGTAAACGAAGCTTAAATGTGATAGCAATGGAAGGGTAACTCACCTGTTAGTGGGAGGGAGGTAGGACAGCTGTGGAGGTGTCTCTCTTATGTTTTGCTGGAAAGACCTAAAGTACATGGAAGGAAAAGCAGTTTGGGATTAATCATCTAACAAAAGTTACTATTCAAAGTACAAAGATAATGTGCCTTTGAATAATCCTGATTTTTTATTCATCATACAGTTTTAGTTTGTATATCATGAAGAAAATAACTGAATCCACTTTTTTTAACACACAAAAAAAATTCACTTATCTTGTCAGTCAGGTCAACCTTATGTCCATGAGAAAATTTCACCTTCACTTATGTATGCTGTTTCGTCTCCTTCTAATGATACCTATTAACCAATTAACTTACAAAAGATACAAAAGATAAAATTCAAAAGTTAATAGTCCTTTTGTTTTTAAGTCAAACCAGAGTTAACCCGAACTTTGCAATGTCTAAACTACAAGAACTCTCCGTCACCTTGTCTCCATTTCTAGAAGGATGAAAAAAGAAAAAAAAAGGAGGTTGTTTGGAAAAATGTCACCCTGGGAATGCTGAACGTCGTATAGTAACCATTTTGGAAGTCATATGAGCTACTTATCCGTCCTGTTTATGTCGCTGAAGCAAACGAACTTACGGTGCAAAGGTGTCTTGAACTACAATGGCTGGTTGCGCTGGGACATCGACAGTACTAAAAGACATTAGAAATAAATGTTAGTATTGGAACTGATGTAATGAGACTTTTTTCATTGTAAAACATATCTGGCAATACCTTGCTACAGTGCAATATAATGAATTTGAAATTAAGAAAAATTTATAAACTGATAAAAAATTTAATCCAAATCATAGAGAAATTGAGTCTTAATAAATATGGTAATAAATGATTGAATTTGATTTTATGGTTACTCAGAATTATCTTGTCTGAGGTAAGAAAAGTCTTCTGGTCTGACTTACTTGACTGGCTCGTTGGCTATGTCTTGGACAATGGAAAATGGCGGGAATTCAGGGGAAGAGGATGATAATGAAAAGGATGAGGTGTCTGCAAGTGGCAATGTGCTCATATCTGGCGTTTTAACTTGCGCAGATGTTGAGGTAATTGAAATACCAAGAGAATCTTGCAAATCAGCAGATGAAAAAGTAGAGTGCAGTAATTCTGGCTGTGATACAAAGCTAACTTGGGGTTCAGACAAGGATACCACCTGACTATTGCCAACGTCACCAAAACTTTCTCCAACAAAAGTCGGACCTGATATAAACTGATTATTCCCACTTGAAATGTCCTGTTGTATGGAGAAATTGTTATCTAACTGAGGCGAAGCTGCATTTAGGGGGACACCAATAAAGCCCTGATTGCCACTAAATAGATTCTGATTGTTTGTGAAAGAATCTTGATTGCTGATAAAAGATCCTTGATTGATAGAGGAAGAATCCTGACTGCTAATTGAATGAACAAATTCTTGCTGTGGGGCAGGTTGTGCTTGTGAATGGGATACAGATATTACTTGATTTTCAACAGGGATTCCAATTGATTGGTCGACAAATGAGAATTGGTTATCTCCCGCTGAAACAATGTTAGAATTAGAGAAGGACAATTCTGCTGGGATAACTGACCCCTGTGAACTTTCAAAGTTAGAGACTGTTCCTACCTGATTACCAAGATTTGTTTGCTGTGGTGCTGATAAAATCTGTTCACTACCTCTAGAAAAAGATCCAAGGTCATGTGAGGATGATGCTATAACATCGGCTTGAATTATTGAGCTACTAGGATTTGAATTGGAAACTAAAGATCCTGTCTGAGCTAAGCTGTGTCCTTCCCTTACTCCCGAAAATGAGTTCAAGTTTGGAGGGGAATAGGACAATAATTCTGCTGGAATAACAGATGATTCTACACTCTGAGATGAGACAGATTGACCCTCTTGCCTAAAATCAACAGTTTGCCCACTGGACACAAAAGGCTCAGGATTTTGGAGAGATGAAGAAATAAGCTCAGCATTGATTATTTGGGCAGGAGGTTGTGCTGCTTGGTTACTGTGACTAATAAAATTATTCTCTTCCACTCCAGAGAATGAGCCAAAGTTTGGTGGTAATGATGAAATTAGTTCTGCAGCAATGATAGACCCATCAGAATTGATTATTTGGGCAGGAGGTTGTGCTGCTTGATTACTGTGACTAATGAAATTATTCTCTTCCACTCCAGAGAATGAGCCAAAGTTTGGTGGTAATGATGAAATTAGTTCTGCAGCAATGATAGACCCATCAGAAGTTTGTGAAGAAGAATGTGACTCTGTGCCTTGAACAAAAGTAGACTGTTGCTGTAAACCATTATTACTAAACTGAGATCCTTGAGCCACTGTTGCAGACAATGGAACTCCTACATTGCCAGAAAAAGTTAATACCTGAGGATCACTCACAGACACTATCTGAGGGCTGTCTATTGACACTACTTGACTGATCCCAGGAGTCCCTTGGCTTGAACCAATAAACTGGGGAGTACCAACACTCAAAACACTTAAACCGCCATTATTTATTTGAGATTCAAGGTTCTGGAACTGTGCTACTTGCAGACCTCCAGGTGAGGAAGATATGGGAGAGGATTGAATTGTGCTGATCTGTGGAGCGACGTTGTTTCCGTCAGGCTGTGTCACGGTCACTTGGCTGAGGGTACATGCAATGATGCAATTAGCATGCATTTTACTGGTAAGTCCCTAATCATGGGAGCCATAGGTACAGTCTACTACCACCAAATAATGAAAATGATTTGTATACAGTCTTAGTGCATGATAAACTTATAAAATGCATTTTAGTACAATTTCCAGGTTTTACAAAATTGATAAATCTGTTTAAAGACATGGATACCTTTTTATGATTGATGTGATATATTTTCATTATATGAATAGAAAATATTATGCCTAAATATGGAGATTTAATGGAGGAGAATACCTGGAAATTGTTACAATTAAGACAGGAACAGAATTACCTTGATGAATATTAAGATATTCAATACAGTAATGATTATGTAAAACATGCTAAAATAAACTTTTGCATTCACATAGTCTTTATTCAACCTTCATTACTTCGTGCAAGTGCCGAAATTTGTCATATGAATAATTATGGTGTCAAACATGCACATTAAAATTCATTTCAGTTACCACAGAGCACAACTAAAATAATAAAGGTAATAATTTCAAGTATTCTAAATATTACACAGAACGAGCTCAAGAAGATTTTTTCTTTGTGGTATGCTCGAAAAAACTAAGTGATTGAATTTTGTGATCTTAATAAGGTGATATCAATGACTTTTCTAAGATTAAAATACAAGAAAAATCTGCAAATGGAATGCTTTCAGATGCTAAATTATACTAATGATGTAATACAGTTGTTAAACATACAAAAAGGTGCTTTAATAAAAAAAGACTAAAGTGGACTTCTGAAGAAATGAAATATGTTGTAAGTATTAGATTGGAAAAAATTTTGCTGTGGATTGGTTTTTATGTGCAATACATGATAGTTTGTTTAATGTTAGTAGAACTTGTATGATTGATATTTAGAAAAATCTAGGTGTATTGTTATTGGGCTAATTTGTGACTGGAAACGGATAAATGTTGTTATAGTACGTTACTCGCTCAATTTGGCTACATACCTCGGCTGCTGCTGAATTGCTTGAAACTGGGGCTGTGAGACAGATAGAATCTGAGGCTGAGAGACAGAGATTACTTGAGGTTGTGAGACGGAATTCAACTGAGGCTGAGACACACTCAGAGGTATCCCTTGTTGTGGTTGTCCGAAGCTTTGGTCTATGAATTGGGGTTGACCCACATTGACGACATTTGCTGCTCCAATATTCTGGTTAACATTTGGGATGATGATTGGGGTAAAGCCTTCTTGTACCTGAACAGCGCCTATATCTGTTTGGGTTCGTGGCTGCTGGACATTCACTACATTAGGATCAGAAACAGAAATAGACTGTGGTTCCCCAACACTAACAACCTCTGGATTACTTATTGATACAAATTGAGAAGGACCAGCGGTACCCTCACTGGATGAAATGAACTGAGGTTGACCAATATCTGCCACCACAGGATCTGTCAGCCTGAACATAACATCATTTGGGTTGAGTTCAAATGTATCCTGAAGAACACTGTAAAAATTAAAGATTATATAAGTTTTTTTCCTATTAAGGGTAAGTGTATAAAAATTACATTACATTCATTCAAAAATATATCAAAAATATAATATTATGCAATTTTGAAGGTATGAGTATCATGTAGTTAACGTAAACATGCTGTTTAGTGTTATATATTTAGATCCATGCAAAAAGAATTAGTGTGCAAACATATAAGCATAGGAAATTTTCCAGCAAACACCCCCAACCTTCTATCTGGATGATCTTGGAGGCTGATGCTTTTTCCAATAGTTTTAGCAACAGGACTATTCAGCCTTTCGGGTATAACTTGCTGCTCATTAACTGGAGCTATAGAGTTTTTCTGATGTTCTATGGTGGGTGGAATTGGGAAAAGGAAAAGTGGTAAAAAGGCCTCTGAAGAACTGAACTCCAGTAATTTCTGTGCCCCATTAGCAGGCAGAAATACGGGAATATTTACAACAGGGAAAGGTAGAGATTCCATTATTTTGAGGGACTCTTTACTAGGTGGTAAAAGGGTCTGCAAAAGACTAATATCAATAAATGCTGACGCTGAACCACCTGGTGGTCTCGTATCTTGATTTCCTGTTTCCATGAAAGGTATGGATGCTGCTGATTCGGAAAAGCGAGGATCATGAAAAGTTTGTTGAAATTTGACTTTTTCCACTGAAGTTCTTGATGAGTCTTGCAATCCCTGGTTACTTGAAAAATTTAAATCAATACCACCTTGTTCAGTCACTGAAGAATGAGATAATTCCTTGCCATTGGCAACAAAGTGGCTTTCATGTAAACCATTTGACATCATTCTGGAATCTTCAATTGTCAAAATGTCCTTTGACATCGTATTAAGTACTTCTTCATTCAGCAACCCATCATCAATATTATCACTACTAATTGCTGCTGGGTTTTCATTTAACTCTAAACTAAGATCATCTTCCGTTGTGTTTTCTATATTTGGATTTCCTAGTTCACTGATGGGCAGCAGCTGCTTGTTATTGTTATGAGAAGTAAACATTTCATTTGTCAGAGGATTGTTATTTGATTCAATTAAAACTGCTTTTGCTGACTTCTCATTTGTGTTTACATCCATATTTGAAGAAAAGGAATCAAATAACATATTTGAATTTTCTTGAGTCACTGAGGCATCTTGCAGATTAGATGTTGTATTTGTTAGAACAGCAAACTCAACTTCCGGGACGCTTAGTTGTCCCAATAAGATACTTTGGTGAACTCCGCCTGAAGATTGACTCTCATTCGCTGACAAGTTTACGTTAAATGAAGTATCTGTAGATTTTAAAGAACTACTTTGTAGAGGTTGGGTAGATAACTCCGCAGCATTCCCTTGAGATAAGGGGCTATCTAGTGGTATAAAAGATGGACGTATTATTGAACCATCATTGTGCATATTGTCAACAATTATCATAATATGTTGGCTGTCTATTGTATTTAGATTTGGATTGATATGGTTTACATCATCTGTATTTTTAAACCCTAGATCCAATGGTGGATTTATTAATTTTGAAAAATTAAATGACATATCTATAGACTCCGAATCTGTTGGCACAATAGTAGTAAAACGGAGACTGGCTAATTCATCTTCATTAATAATCAATGGAATATCAGTTGATACCTCAAGGGACTCTGGACTATAAGTTACTGTTGCTTCCTGGATTTCATTTGTAATGGACATTGTATTCACATCTACATCCGGGGAAATTGTTTCATACTCTGCTTGATCCTCTTCTATGAAATTGGTGAAAGCCTCGCTAATAATAGAAGAGGAAATTGTTTTGAATGATTCGGTTATTGCCATATCTGGTTCAACAGTATATGAAATTTCAGTTCGATTCTCCTCCAAGTTATCTTGAGATGCTAAAGGCTCCTCTACCATTATGATAATGTGTTCTCCAGTCATACCACTCGTTTCCTTGGAATGTTTTAGCATTCCTTCGTGAGAAAATTCAGAAGTTAATTGTTCATCTAACTCTTCACGAAGTGTCACTGGAATAGCCTGATCAGTTGTGGGCGACTCTACCATTATGATAATGTGTTCTCCAGTCATACCACTCGTTTCCTTGGAATGTTGTAGCATTCCTTCGTGAGAAAATTCAGAAGTTAATTGTTCATCTAACTCTTCACGAAGTGTCACTGGAATAGCCTGATCAGTTGTGGGCGACTCATCAAAATCACTCTCAGAAGTGGTAGATTCAAGGGTCGGAGGCACCAACTCTGTTGTCGTGATGACTAAACGTCCAAAAGGTCCCAAGTCTACATTGCTAGGCTGTTGATATCTGTTGATTCACGAAAGGGGTTAATAAGGAGGAAAGCAATGACTTTAAAATCCACGTAAGAGCATTATTGAATATGTTATTCTGAGGAATTAGTGGAATCAGTGTCCTTTTAGGGTTTACTCATACTATCGGTCCGGACACGCTCCAGTCTCGGTTCGCTCTCAGTTCGGTCTTGGTACTTGAGTGATCAAGCCTTCGGTTCGCTCTAGGTCCAATCAGTGTCTTAGCAAAATCATAGATAAAGCATAATTGTATAGGAATAATGTTCACTGATACTAGGAAATGTATTTACAAAGTGAACTTTAGCCTATTATTGTACATATTGATTTTTTTTCTATCATGACCGGGGCGAGACTAGAGCGAGAGTGGACCGGAGCGCCAGTGTGAATGCTTCCATTTAAAATCATGTAACAATATTTGACCGGACCGTGACTGGAGCGAGAACGGAGCGCGACCAAACCGATAGTGTGAATCAACCCTTAGTAGACCACGTAAGAAGTAATATCTAAGAAAGATCTAATTACCTCTTAAAAATGTATCTACGATTGTGGTTAGTTATGTTATGGTTGTAGTTAATCTAAAGCAAGACAGTTAGTAACAATCTATCACCAGTTTGTAAATTAGCATAGTTAGCAACATTCAGAAAGTCATTATATACAATGTTGGTTATTTATAGATTTGCCTTATTCAAGTAAAATTGTTAGTATGATAATAATAATTAAACATTTAGTAATGGAACTACATCCCTACTGTTTGCCTTAAAAGCTTAGCATCTAGTTGGCAGATATTGATGTAATGGTAAATTTAGGAACATCCTTCCATATCAAGAACACTACTATATTTTCTAAAGCTTATTATTAGAAATATGAGACTATGGAAATTAAAATATCTGAGAATAAAAAGCAAATAATTTCATTAATAAATTTTGTGATTCTATTTCAAATAAATCATATAAATGAATCGAATATTAGAACTATTTCCATGTTTGAGCTTATTTATAAAGAATCTAATGAGAAGAGCCCTTTTTTTCCTCATAATTAATAATAACCTTATAAGGTTTTCAAATTCTCCCATCTGTACCATATCATCATAGTTGAAAAGGCTTGATACATAGAACCAGTAGCTTTGGGTATGAATCCAATGCCATTGCACCAATTAAATCTGCCATAGATTATCTTACAGCTATGCATTGCCAGTATTCTGAATCATGAAATAACAAATTTGTTATCAACAGTGTGTTGCATGAAGCTTTTATCTACAGTGTGCAACCTATATTAGGGTTAATTATCAAACTATCCCTCGTACTTTTAAACAGAGCATTTAAGACACTATCAGTTTAGTGTAGTCATGATCAAATCGGCTGTACTCACGCTGGTGTAATAAGGGGCTCTGCAGAATTTTCTGGGGCTAAACTATTGACTCGAACATCAACTACAGAAAGATCTTGCGTTGCTACAGGGACTTCTGTCTCAAATACAGGTGCCGAAGGTTCGGTTTCAAAAACAGGTGCTGGAGCTTCTGTTTCTAGGACAGGTACAGGAGCTTCTGTTTCTAGGACAGCTACAGGTGCTTCTGTATCGAAAACAGGTACAGGAGCTTCTGTGTCGAAAACAAGTGTAGGTGCTTCTGTTTCTAGAATAGGTGCTGTGCCTTCTGTTTCAAAAGAAACTACTGAAGCTTCAGTTTCTACAGGTTCTTGAGTTCTGGTTTCAAGGAAGAGGCCTGGGGCTTCAGTGTCAAGGACAGTAAGAGTAACTGGATCTTGAGCTGCAAGGAAGACTGGGGCATTTGTTTCTACAACTGGGGCCTCAGTCTCCAGAACTGGTGCTTCTGTATCTAAGATAACCTGAAGGAACAGATAATGAATTTAGTTCATTATATTTCTATAAATGAAAAAAAGTACTGTTTTTAATCATTAAAGATATAGAATGAAGCTCATCTTTGTGAAGGCAATGAAAATTGTTTTTCATATTTCATTTACATGAAAATCTTATTCAAAATAAAATTTACATAAAATGAGGGATATACTTACGTTATCCACTTGGGATCTTACGTTAGCAACTTCCAGAAGTAGAGGGTCCGATAACCCAACGTTTGGTTCTGTGAATTTGTGAATAAAAACAATTAATTTGAAATAACCAAATATTCGTCTGTGTTTTATAGAATAGGATTCATTATTGTGATATAAATAAAATCAACTCATTACATTTGATAATTACTTAACAAAATTATGTTTGTATCTCAAAGCATGCTAGAACATATAGTTGATAAAATTCTGAAGAATGTGGAAAATGTAATATGTGAATATAACATTGCTGTGTTATATAAACTATGGAATTCTAGGAGAATCGACTAGTGACCTACCTCCTTCATTAACAACGAACACTGTCTCAGTTTCAATGACGTCATCAGAAGTTATTGTAGTTAGTGGTGCATCATCAAAGACCCTTGGATCTCGTGCTCCTGCCCTGGAAGCATATGCAGAATGGAATGAGGCTTTCTGACAATAAATATATTTTTACGCAAATAATTATATTTAAAGATCTTTGTAGATTAAATAACTTTTTAAATCAAAATTTAGTGGTATTTTTTACTTCTAAATGTTGTATATGTTAAATTTAGTGCTTGGGAACTCTTGTAAATTTATACCATTTCGCTATATATGATTCTGAAATTAATTGGCGTCTCTGTCATTTGAAAAAGGAAAAGTGTATAAAATAGATTCCACTGAGGGTTAAATGAAGCCTGTTTTGTAGAGGAATGATCAGAAATGTTTGATTGTTAACCAATTTACCTCTTCTGCAATCATATCCAGGAAATTATTTAATTAGCTTCAAGAAATTGTATTTAAACGTAGGGGATACCTCTTAGCTGAATACATACCCATCATCGACAATGAATATTGGTCCTTCAGTTTCTACTGCGGGTGCTGTTGATACTAATCTGATATCGATTGCTGGCCTGAAGAAGATAAAGTTTTCATTTTAATCCAAAGATGATAAAGAATTAGTCAAAAGATGTTGATTTAAGTTCTGACTGATAATCGTCTACATATATTAAATAATTACGGAAAACAGATGTATATCTTGAATAAGCTTTTTCTTATGTTAATTTTTATATTGACCTGATGAGTTGAGAATAATTTTAACATTATTAATATATAAGGAAACAATGAAGCTTAAGTGATAATAGCTTGAAGAAATATATGAGATGAAATTCTTTATTTTGAGGAAAATTATATCTTCAGAAAAGGGAACTTACTGTACACCCTTTCCTTAATTTTTTTATACTAGTTTATTGTAAAAAAAAAAAAAAATAAAAAAAAAAACTATTGAGCTGACTTGAGACAAGGGAAACTAATGGTATGACAACAAACATTATGTAACAGGCTAATGGAAATTATAAATCCAAATGAATATATAGAGAGACACCTGGAGCTGTATTTTGCTCATGATACTTAAAACTTCTTAAATTTAATTTTTTATATCCAATGCTTCACTGGCTAACTTTCCCAAAACCAGTGCAGAATTGAGTATGTTCCTACTATTTGCAGTTTCATTGTTTATTATTATTATTATTATTATTATTATTATTATTATTATTATTATTATTATTATTATTATTGTTATTATTATTATTATTATTATTATTATTATTATTATTATTACTTGCTAAGCTACAACCCTACTTGGAAAAGCAAGATGCTACTATAAGCCCAGGAGCCCCAGCTGGGAAACATAGCCCAGTGAGGAAAGGCAACAAGAAAAAGTAAAATATTTTAAGACCAGTAACTACATTAAAATAGATAATTCCTATATAAACTATAAAACTATAAAAACTTTAACAAAACAAGAGAAAGAGCAATAAGATAGAATAGTGTGCCCGAGAGTATCCTCAAGCTAGACGAATCGGAAATTCTCTAAAACTACTCACGCTGGGGGATAGATGTCGATGGGTGCTGGGGGGCTGGTAACAACCACTGGATCTGCTGGTACAGGTGCTGGAACAGGAGGTACAGGTGCTGGTACAAAAGGTACAGGCGCTGGAACAGGAGCGACGGGACCAACTACAGGCATGGGGACCCAAGGAGCACTATCACAAGCTTCACAGTCAGGCTTTGAAGGAACTGGGATATTTTGGATATTTTGGACAGCTGGAGCAACAGCAAGAGGAGGAGCAACTGGAACAATAACATTCTGGGTAGGAGCAACATAACCTGTTGGAGCTACTGGTGGGGGTTGGGGAGGGAGAGGCACACTATAGGAATCTGTAGGGGCGTGAACATTTTCTAATGGAAGAGGAGCCACAGCTTGTTCTAGAGGAAGTGGGGGTGGAACATAGTTACCGGAAGGTGCAGGGGCAGTTTCAAGAGGAAGGGGTGGGGGCACATTATAATTGTTTGATGGAGCAGGAGGAGGATGGCCAACATGATTGGAGGGGGGTGGTGGAATAGAATGTCCGTGTGAAGGCGAAGTGAGAACATCACCTGGCTTGGGGGCACCATACCCAACATTTATGTTGACAGGGGGAGGAGCAAAAGAAGGAGCAGGAGCAACATGGGGAGGAGCATAAGAAGGAGCAGGAGCAACAGGGGGAGGAGCATAAGAAGGAGCAGGAGCAATTTGGGGAGGACCATGATTAACAGAATGATGACCATGAGAAGGAATATGACCATCAGAAGGACCATGAGAGGGAACAGGACCAACAGAATGATGACCACCAGAATGACCATGAGAGGGAACAGGACCAACAGAATGATGACCATCAGAATGACCATGAGAGGGAACAGGACCAACAGAATGATGACCATGAGAGGGGGCTGGGGCTACTGAAATATGACTGTGACCTTTAGGAGGTCCAAAGCCACCTTTAGGAGGTGGGGCGTGTCCATGGGATTCATATATGGGAGGGGGAGGACCATAATTTCCCTTTGGAGGCTGTGGTGGTGGACCATAATTTCCCTTTGGAGGCTGTGGTGGGGGACCATAATTTCCCTTTGGAGGCTGTGGTGGTGGACCATAATTTCCCTTTGGAGGCTGTGGTGGTGGACCATAATTTCCCTTTGGAGGCTGTGGTGGTGGACCATAATTTCCTTTCGGAGCCTTTGGAGGAGGACCATAATTGCCCTTAGGAGGTGGTGGAGGAGGTCCATAGTTGCCCTTAGGAGCCTTTGGAGGAGGACCATAGTTGCCCTTAGGAGGTGCTGGAGGTGGACCATAATTCCCTTTAGGTGCCTTAGGTGGAGGACCATAGCCATGACTAGGAGCGGGAGGAGGCCCATATGACTGCCCACCTTTCCCGCCATCACCTCCTTTCCCGCCATCACCTCCTTTCCCGCCAAAGCTAAAGAAGTCCTTTATGCCTTTGAATATGTCGAAGTCGAATAGTCCTCCTTTCCCTTTTCCCTGACCCTTCGAATCCTCATGTGGAGGTTCAGGGGGACCATAAACTGGCGGTGGAGGACCATAAACTGGCTGTGGAGGACCATAAACTGGCTGTGGAGGCGGAGGGGGGCCGTAGACGGGAGCTGGGTAGTCTCTTGCTTGAGCATGGTAACCGATAAAACGGGACTCGGGAAGTCCAAGGACTCCCACTGCCAACACTACTAACACCACCACCTGGAAGAAAAGAGAAGACCTAAGTTATACATCTTCAAATTGTAATGATAAAGATAAAATGAATAAGACAATAGTATATCATAATATACAGTGAAATCTAAATTGAAATATCCTGATAGGAACTTTAAGAAAGTATTGATTATTCCATGTTCAAGCAGATTTTTGTGTGCATTTTTCACTTATACAATGAATGATTACTGGCGTGGTACTTTCACGCTCAAGGATACAAATTTAGATTTTTTTTACTGCATAAAATAGCTTAAGAAAAATTATCAATAAAGCTATGTAAAGGCAAAGTATGTTTTTCTAACATGTGGGTTTGGAGAAAAGAGGATTCTACGATATGCAACGATAAAACAGCTACGATATCTTGAATATGCACAATTAAAGGTGAAAATAGTTTCAGCCACTCATTATTCTTATGAAATTTAGTTGGTAATTAGTAACTACATGGAAGGTTTTATTCCTTCAACAGGCTGGGCATCTTTTAACGCGAGATATCTTTAAAGCCCATTAAAACTGTTGATTTTCCTTATTTATTAATATACAACATTCAACTGATTCATGGACGAATAGCCATCATACTGTATAGCAGAAAATCCTTTTTAGACTTGAAATTGTAACATTCGAACCTGAAGGTTTTCGTAACATATTTGCAAGAGAATGAAATTTCAAGATTCATCATTAGAGAAAAGATATTTCGAGATTAAATCACTATAATTGACGAAGATTATTTTTTTCAAAGACTCGTCAAACTGTGGATAATTGGTTCCAATGATGTGAACATTATGTGAAAACTGTGATCAAAGAGGGCGAAAAACGGTAATTAGATTTAAAAAAAAAATATCATTAACATGACTGCATCAGGAATGAACTATATATCTAGATTACAGCTTATAAAATAGTGCAGGCAACACATAATGATACTTGGTAGTAAATAAGATAAAGTCGGAATTAGAGAAAAGAGAACACAAAAACCTACATAGCCGGTGAACGAGTACCAAGCAGGCCAGTCATGGCTAATGTCAAATGTTGATCAAGAAAATAATGTCGAATGTTGATCAAGAGGATAATGTCGAATGTTGATCAAGAGGATAATGTCGAATGTTGATCAAGAGAATAATATCGAATGTTGATCAAGAGGATAATGTTGAATGTTGATCAAAAGAATAATGTCGAATGTTGATCAAGAGAATAATGTCGAATGTCGATCAAGAGAGTAATGACGAATGTTAATTGAGAGAATAATGTCGACTGTTGATCAAGAGGATGTTTACTTTTGAACGATTATTGACAGTAAACCAAAAACTGTGAAAGTGCAAGGTTTCTATTTTCCTTGCTAGGTACTCTGCTGCCACTTTGCTGGTATCTGATGTTTTCTCTCGCATTTTTTCAACTTCGAAAGAGCTCCCACATCAAAAGGTATGATTACATATCCACTTTAAAAGCATAATCTATAATTCAAACTACATTCGTGAATTTATCCTGAATCGTGTGCTAACTATACTCAATTATACTTAATGAGGCGCATTTGCAACGACTCGCAGCGGTGCCCTTATAGCTTTGAAATGTTTCCTGCTCTCTGATTGGTTAGAATGATCTTGTCCAACCAATCAGCGATCAGGAAACTTTTCCAAGCTAAAAGGGCACCCCTGCGAGTCGGTGCAAATCTGCCTCACTAAAAAGAATTGACTATAGTAGAACGCTACACAAAATTTATTACATGTTTCTTTTTTAACAAAAAAGTAATCATTTCACCTCTTCTAGGCCCTGAGTGTCTGGTTCTATCTCTATCAAAATGTCTGTCGGACCTTCTAATGTTGCAAAACATTTAGTTTAAAGTTATATTTCTCTTTGACCTTTAGTTATAAAAAACGGTAATAACACCAACTTGCTTCAAAATAGAAAACCTCATAAAAAAAAAAAAACAGACATAATGTGATTAGGTTGATTGGCAAAAACAAAAGAGGCAAATGCTACATGATTATTTTGAAGAATGCATGGTGAAATATACAGCTATAAAAGTAGCCTCGATTGCAAGATTCGCCTGAAAAAATTATCAGCAAGAAATTCAACCCATAAAACGGGTTGCGACTGCAAAGTCCCATTTAAGAATGCATACCGGAAAATGCATCTGGAAAATACCTACGTTTTGAAGAATCCCCTTTGGAAGAATGAATAGCGAAATAAATGTAACTATAGCATGGCCACGACTTCAAGGCTTTCCTTCTGAATAATCCATAGTGGAAGATTCAACTAAAATATTGACTAACAACAAAAGGATTTTCCTGAAGAATGTGCAGAGGAGGATGCATCTATGAAAATTTATACAACTACAGGGCTGTTATCCTAAAGAATACATTGTAAAAAGTCCAACTATAAAATATCTATGGCAGCAAGGTTCCCGTGAAAAGTGTATAGTGAAAGAGGGAACCACAAAACGGGGTATGAAAGCAAAGATATAATTCTCAATAATACATGGCAAAAGGTGAAACGAAAACAATGTATATATTAACAAGGTATTCTTTTGAAGACAATATTACAAGAGATGCAACAAAAACAATGGCTATGACTATTAAGTTATATTTCCAAAGTACGCTTAGTGATAAAAAAAAAAAATCAATCTGCTATTGTAAAGATCTCTAGAAGATTACACAGCGAAACATGTCAATAAAAGTTAAAAGGTTCTCGTAAGAGTATATAACAAAAGACTGTCTGTAAGGTTATAGAGGATGTATAGTGGAAGATATAGCAAAATTAAACAAGGCTCTGAACATGTAGTAAAAAAAAAAAAAAAAAAAAAAAAAAGGGCTGCAAGAGCATGGTTTTCCTGAAGAACTTTTATCAGAAGATCGATAAAAAGAAAGACAAGGGCTATAATTGTAAGCTTCTAATAATGTAGAAAAAACTCTTCAGCAGAAAGGCTATGTTTTCGTATAAGTTATGACAGAAGGTGCAGCAAAAACAAAAACATAGTTTGCAAGAGAAAGGTTCTCCTTTTGAAGAATGCAGGGTGAGATACAAAATTGTAAAGGCAAAATTTTCCTTAAGAATGCACGGTGAAAGATAGGGCAAGAACGAAAAAAGAAAGATGCATTTATATAAGGTTCCACGTCTAAAAAAATAGGTTGGAAGATACAGGGAAATAAGGAAAATGAACAATTTTGTATAGAAGATACAACAAAGTATTGACTTTGACTGCAAGATTCTACGTTTTGAAAATTGGTTTTGTAAGACAAAACTAAAAAAAAAAAAAGAAGAGCAAAGACTGTAATGGTCTCCTTTCGAAGAGTGCGTGGTAACAGACAGACCAAAAAAAGGTATGAGAAAAGCCTTTCCGAACCGGAAAACAAGACGTTTGACGATGGGAGCCTCACGCTATGTTACAACACTGCCGGGCCTCTGTTGTGGAGCCCCTGGGCGATGCGAGTGATCTTCTTCACTTTCGCTGTGTCAAGAATTTAGTGCTATGATTTTTCCCTCGCCGTTTTGGACCGGGGAGGAAAGCAAGAATGTGGCAATGCCTCATGGGCTAATGCGTGTCTTTGTTTTTTTTTTTTTTTTTTTTTTTTTAATTTCTATGATCTTTTCTTCTCATTTATATCGATTCTTTTGGGGTTTGTTATTGTAAAACGTTTTTCAAGTATAGTTCATTTAAATATTTGTGTATTTGAATGATACAGGAAACATTGATAGCATTGAAATACAGCTACATGAAATTTGGACGATTGTGATGTGAGTTTTGTTATTAACATATGATTTATCATTTTTTTCGAGCTAATATGATTAAAAAGCACATGTAGAATACAGTTCTGTTAGTATCTCCAGGAATTATAAAAGTTATATTAGTGGCATTTTATACAAAACAGTACTAGTATGATTATCTATTGAAAGGTAGCGATCAAAAACCCGATTACTATATTGTGGCTCATTAAAAAGATTAAAGAATTATTTATAGGTTTAATGCGTAATTAAAACACGAGTTTTCACTTAAAAGTCACTTGCAGTATACAAAGAAGCAAATAAAATTTCATAAGCTTTTGGAAAATCATAATTGTGTTTAGCAATCTCAGATTGTACATAAACATTTTCAAAGTAATTTAACAGTGTTATTGATATTCTTTGACGCGTTTGTAATAAGCTTACTTGTTATTGAAACCAATTATTTACTTGACATAAATAACATCATGAATTATAATAATGAAGATGATGGCGATCATTATAAACGGAAAATTGTTACCACGAGGTGGTTGCCTGTCTGCGTATTGCTCTAGGCAAGTAATTACAGAAGGGGAAGAATGATTTGAGTGTTAAGAAAATAAATTAATAGCCCATATGCCGTTAAACAAGATTCGCCTTTCGAATGATTTAATCCTGCATCTATTCTCTATTCACTTACACACACACACACACACACACACACACTTATAAAAACGTTATTTTAATCGGAAATTCTCCGTAGAAATATAGTTCTCATTCGTATTTCAGAAAAACACAGGCGACCGTAATTTTACCTTACTTTGCTATCATCTTTTACGGGTTGCTGACCGTAATGTCACTTCTTTAAAACGATAAAAATCGTGGAATAAATGTTGCCAGGCATTTACCGTTGTTACGGCAAATTTTTAACAGTGCACACAAACACAAAATCCAGTATGAAAAAGTAAATAAAAGAGAATGGCTGTTTTCTTTATTCTATAGAAGCTAAATATTCCTTAAATGAGATCTCCATTTTTTAAGAATTAAGAAACGACTACATACTGAGCTCTGACCCAACTTGAATAAGAGAAAGAGAAAAAATATGTCACTGATTGACATTCTCATACAATCTTCTTACTTTCAAAGGCTGCTAGGACGGTCAGACTAATATCCTTCCCTAACACAAGCACAAATCTAAAGAAAAGAGAGTATACTGAAGGTAAATTGTGGGAATAACCCTTCCATAATTTGTCGAACATTTCCTTAACCAGTCTTTCTTTTTATGATTCATTATATCACGATAAGTTATCTATCCTGGCTTTCATCCTCGATTCGTGATTTTTCAGTGGCTTACTTCTTCTTTTTCTTCTTTGTCTGCATCTTTTCCCACTTTTATGTGGGGTCGATGTATCTGGCCATCGTTCTCCATCTACCTCTGTCCCACATCTTCATCACCGGTTAATCTGTGACGGTGCTGAGAGAAGGTTGTGAACTCAAAGGCAGGATGCAATCAACTGAGTTAGTTTATTGTAGAACACTCTTCTTTATATACAAAATCTCAAAGCAACAAGAATTTTCATGTTCGAAAGTCGACACTGTTACAAAGGAGAAAAGCAGACATGATTTTCAGGTTCTTTTTAGTGCGAGGGGAGAGCGAAGATAAAATCACAAAATGAACTATGTTCGATCCTGTGACACACGGTTGGTACAAATCCCTTTGAACAGAAAAATAACGAGATCTACTCCTATCTTTTTGACATTGGCATTAAATGAATTTTAGAGGGCTAAGTCTTCCCTTATGTGATGAACTTTATTTACGACTATTATCTAAGCTATGCATTCTTATATTGCTGCTTCCCGAAAGCACAAAGCAAAAGACTAGCAAAAAAGATACAAAATGAATAAACAGAAAGCGTGCACTTTCAGACCCAATTTCGTAACCGCTAACACGATAAGAGATAACGAATGATTGCGAAAAGGAAGTTGGAAGAGATGTCGCAAAGAAGAAGACAAGAAATGACAGGAGGATGAAAAGAGTCGTGAAAGTTTTCCCGCCATTAGAGCCGGTATAAAAAGGATACTTAAATCGTAAAGTAAATAAAGTTTTGTGAACGAAAACTTTTGTTACTTAAGATTGTTCGACGCGTCAGCTGTTTGTTACAGGAACTGCATATGATCATTTATGAGATGATTTATTGAAATATATGAAATTCATGTATGGGTTATATTTTCAACTGTGTATTTATACTGAGTGAATATTGTATGATTATTTGTGAGATGATGTGATCAAATATAAAATTTGAATAGTAATGATATTGTCAAGTCTACGTATTTCATTTTTATTATATCATTAAATGAAATATTACAAAATCCTCTTAAAGATATTAATATTATTTACTAAAGAATATTCACAGAATCATATTATCTACCTGCTATGAAATAACTGAGTTATTTAATTACGGATCTACTGTAAAGAACAGGTAATTGTGTGCACTTAGGTCTGTGAAATTACTGGTATAAATTATGTCACGATAATTACTGTCATCTAAACACCAGCATAAGAAAACGTAATAACTATCATTAGCATAAGAAAAACCCCATACCAACAGCTGGAGCAATTCTGAATGTTTTAATTTCCCATTATATAATTCTATCATTATGCAAATGGTTACTGGAAAGTTATGGAATTTTTCTTATTATAATTTTCATTTGTTTCTACGCAATGGGTTTCCTCTTTATATTCAAGGTGGAATCAAGAATCTCGATTCACAATAGTAAGAGTTTCGAATAATTGTCCAAAGTTTGTGGAGTAACTTACTTGAGGAATAGTAATAATAATAATAATAATGATAATAATGATAATAATAATATGAGTGAGTGTTTCCTTGCTTGTATCCAAGGCGAAATGTATAATTAAAGTTTTCCTTCGTAACGGTCGATATCCTTCGAACAAGAAGAATGCTATATAGATTCTAGCGGTTACATTTTACCGGTCAGTGAACTGTTATGACCACATTGATCTCACGTTTTCTCTGTTCCATAATATATCTGGATATGTTGTCCACTTTAAATCGGAAAAGGGGGGTGGCAACTAAGAGGAATAATGGTGTTTTATTCCTCCAAAGGGTGACGAATTTTCACTGTGCTGTAGAGAAGGATGCCATAGCAGGCTGGTTTCGACACAATGTAAACGATTTGATAATTCATTCAGATTAATGATACTAGCATGCTATTAATTTTTCATTTCATTCTTTAAGTCATATCAAGTTCAAGTATAGGGCCATAAATTTATTTCTTATTTCTGGCTTTAGATCTTATTAACACATTATTTTGTGGCTTTAACTGAATAAAATTTGATTTTATTTCCTTGATCTAATGCAGAACAGTAACCCTAACGAGATTCAACCAGATTATGAGATTCATAGTGTTCTTTAGTAGCGCTAACTTATCATTCAATTTTCCTTCATTTGGTGTTATACACTATCTCACTCTATAAGTCCTATCTAATGATTTTAGGAGTCTATGATATCTCCACTTCCTTTGCGTAATCTTTTTAACTCAATCTTTTCATTTTCCTTAATTCTGTTTAAAAGATTCAGAGGCCACTCAAGAATGACAGAGGTAAGGGACAGTGAGATTGCCATGTCGAGCAGGACAATGCCCTAGAGACTGACCATATAAACATATGATCAGCGCCTAAGCCACCTGTCCAGCCAAACTTGTACCAAGGAGGGCCGGACAATAGCTGCTGATGACTCAGCAGATAGGCCTATAGGCTCCCCTAAACCACCCATCCTTAGCTCACAGGGATGGTGAAGTTGTAGCGTCCAAAGAAGCTAACGAGATTCAGCTGGACTCAAACCTCAGTCTGGCGTCCACCAGTTAGGGACGTTACCTCATCGGCCAGCATGCTATTATATAAGCTCAGGCGCTTACGAAATAAGACATCTCTTTAAATGAATATGATTTCCTCTTCCTGATACCAAGAGGAACGATAGATTAATTAAATCACAGGTACAGCTGTCTTTAATTGTGAGAGTTCCGGCCCTCGCAGCATCCGCAAGTCATCTGATTACGACATGAACGAGTCTGGTACGTGACTAGCATTCTGAATTTTTTTTTTTAACTTTTTTTTTTATCCCTCGAGATAACAGCCTCATTGTAAATAACCTATTATTCTTCTTTTATTAAGAGGCTTCAAGATCCACCAATACAATCGACTAACTACCAGGTACACAATTGTTATTATTATTTTTATTATTATTATTATTATTATTAAATGCTAAGCTACAACCCTAGTTAGAAAAGCAGGATGCTATAAGCCCAGGGGCCCCAACAGGGAAAATAGCCCAGTGAGGAAGGGAAACATGGAAAAATAAAATATTTTAAGAACAGTAACAACATTGCAATAAATATTTCCTATATAAAAAAAATGAAAACTTTAACAAAACAAGAGGAAGAGAGACCAGATAGAACAGTGTGCCCGAGTGTACCCTCAAGCAAGAGAACTCTAACCCAAGACAGTGGAAGACCATGGTACAGAGGCTATGACACTATCCAAAGACTAGAGAACAATGGTTTGATTAAGGGCAATATGAATATATGCAAATCCGAATCATTGTTATTTTCATAAATGATGTTTCTAACCTTGTGTGTAATAAATCATTAAGTGAGAGAGAGAGAGAGAGAGAGAGAGAGAGAGAGAGAGAGAGAGAGAGAGAGAGAGAGAGATAAATCCCCTATATGTGATATTTACTACATTCATATTTGAATAATGATAATAACTGTTGACTGGTTTATACACTCATACCCAAACTCCTTCTCTCTCTCTCTCTCTCTCTCTCTCTCTCTCTCTCTCTCTCTCTCTCTCTCTCTCTCTCTCTCTCTGCAAATGTCTTTAGCCGACGGTGATGGATGTACTGGTGATAGATTCACTATCTTTTTTATTTGAGAATTATTATTTACACAATTTATGCTCTGCTCTTGGCTTGATTTATTATGTATGCCAAACCTTTGCTCTGTTATTATCTTACTAGTGTACGCGACCCGACAGAAACGACGGCTAGATAGTTAGATAGATGTGCACACACACGTGTACACACACACAGGGAGAGACTGAGTAGTCTGTGTCAGCAAATATATAAATATATACATATACATATATATATATATATATATATATATATATATATATATATATATATATATATATATATATATATATATATATATGTATATGTATGTATGTATATATACATATATATAATTTAGTATATATATATATACATATAATATATATAAGAATATAGATACATACATATATATATATATATATATATATATATATATATATATATATATATATATATATATATATATATAGGGAAGATTCTCCTATCTACTTTTCTCGTTCGGCTAAACGGGCACTTTCACCACGACGTATAAAGTCGAAGCAATTCCTTTCTTGGAACGAAATGAGATCTTTCAAAACAAGCGCAGGATGAGCACATACGCACGTACGTACGCTCGTGCAGACCCCCGCCGAGGGAATCTCAGCAAGCACGTCGACATACACACGCACACTCAAACTCACGTTCACTCTCACACTTTGATCGAGTAAACATCACTCACGACCTGAAACAGTGTTGCCAAGTTTTCTAAATGAGAAAAATGTCAACTTCGAATCAAACGCGGCTTAAAAAGGCCAAACTCATTAGTAGAAAAGGCCAAAAATATAATGTTTAAGGCACACCTTTTTATCGTGATATTACTAAAGGTCAACCAATTTCAAAAAGGCCAAGTTTGAGGTTTTTTTGGCCTGAAAAATGGCCAGCTTGGCAACCCTGACCTGAAACCAGTGAGGAGAAAAGCTTTTGGTAAGTATTATTTATCATTCTTTATACTTATCGTTCATCATCGTTACTGTTGTCCGCTCTTGTCTCACCTGGAAATAAGAAATGAGGATTAGAATCAAAGCAATGGAATAATAATTGACATAATGCAGAATTTACTGGATTTTTAGAGAACTATTTCTTTAAATGCAAGTTATCAATTATTAAATTCATAATGAAATATTGTCCCGAAATTGATACTTTGACGATGTTAATTAACCAAGTGAAATTCAACACATTGAAAAAGAATTAGAATTAACTTCGTATAATGCATAGCGAAGGAAGAGACTATTAACGGAAGAGAGAAAAATCAACTGGTTAAGAGAGAGAGAGAGAGAGAGAGAGAGAGAGAGAGAGAGAGAGAGAGAGAGAGAGAGAGAGAGAGAGAAGGAAGTACGAGAGGAAACCTTTAATTATTTCAGTGGTACTTCCTGAGTCTTCTTCAGACAACAGCGCCACAGATCTATAGTGGCGGAAGTGGGAAAACTGTGACATCTCTAGAGCTATTAGAACTTTTTTCTTAAGTTTTTTTTTTTATTTCATTTTTTATTCATTTGCAATGAAACAATATCTATAAGTGTTTCGGAGTTTTTTTTATTCATAGAAATGACAGGAAGTTAATTAATATATTCTGTTATTTTTATAAAATCCATATTAGTCTTGTATAATTATTTTTTTACTTTCTCTCTCTCTCTCTCTCTCTCTCTCTCTCTCTCTCTCTCTCTCTCTCTCAGTAATAATAATAATAATAATAATAATAATAATAATAATAATAATAATAATAATAATACGGCAATAATACCTTGTTAGGTTAATGATACTACTACTACTACTACTACTACTACTACTACTAATACTACTACTACTACCACTAATAATAATAACAATAATAACACCTTGACATAATAATAATAATAATAATAATAATAATAATAATAATAATAATAATAATAACAACACCTTGCCAGGTCAATAATAATAATAATAATAATAATAATAATAATAATAATAATAATAATACCTTAACAGGGTCAACATACGTTAAACCAATGGAAATAGAAACTGAAACAGAATTCTGCTAACAAAAGAAGCAGTTCAGATAGAAATTTTTTCCGAGAGGAAATTTCCTTTTGTGCAAAGTCAACAATATCCATTTTGTGCCATGCAGCTGCATTTCGTCCGGTGCATTACATTTGCGCGCATTGCCCCTACAATTGCGCTCTAAAACCATTACCATTGCGCGCATCTTTCCATTACTATTGCGCGCATGCATTTCTCAGGGTATTCCAGTAATCCCTGTTGTCAAACCCATTCCAAAGAGAACGTTAGTTCTTTAGATGTCAATGAATTTCAATGGATTTTAAGGTAGTTAAATTCTATTTATCTTTTTTTTTTCTTTTGCAAGGGGTTTTCATGTCAATGCATAATAATAGTTGTTGGCTCAACTAATTTTATGCCAGTTACATTCAATGTAGCTTTATTGTTTTTCATTTCCCTACGAAGTTTTTTTTTTTTTCAGGAGTCGATGTTTAGGTTACCGGTAAATACAGATTACATACAAGACATTTATTCACAAGAATGTTTATTATAATAAAAAATGAGATACATTTATGTATATATATAAATGAAAAACAAACTTAACAGATGTCTGTTCGTGCTGAATATCTAAAACCAATAGCCTTCAAAAACTGATATCGATTATGTTCCCCTTCCTGCATCTTGTTGAATTGATCCATTAGATAAGTAGTCTTTTCTCTCTCGCTTCGTCTTAGAACTGCAGGTGTGCCAAGCCCTCGCAATTTAATGTATGTTGTTGTTTGGATTTTTAAGATGTTATCTAAAAACACAGAAATTGATGGGTGAGGTGAATAAAATTGCTCATTGTAATGAGCATGGAACGATTCGGGGCCATTTGTTGTTCGACGTGCTTCAACTGACGGTCGTGATGCCCATAGAATTGGAGGATATAATGCCTCCGGAAGGATGTAATTGTCAACAACGTAATCTGCAAACTTAACACAGCGCTGATCATCTGGAATGTTTGCCATGAGTTCCTCAGCAAAACTGTCACCAACTTCCGCAGGATCAAGAAATGCTAAACCAAAAAACTGAGTTAGCCACAAGCCTATTTCCGATTCCTTGTCTTTATATTCAGAACTGAGGCCTATTTTCTGAATTTTTCTCCACCAGCTTTGGCCTAGATGGAATCTACAACACTGTATTATTACATTTGGGAATATAGACCTAAATGCATTATGCATAGCTACTTCAAAATCAATGTGAACGAGACTAGGTTTAAATTCAAGATTTCTATCTGTACACAAGGTGGAGATCATGCTAAGCAATGTAGAGTAAATTTCTTCGGATTTCGATGGTAATAAAGCAAACACAAGAGGTACATAGTGTCCCAGATTAAATCCATGAATAGTGTACAATTGCTCAAATATTTTGGACAGCACTTGAAAGTTCCGTCCACAAAAATTTCACTAACTTTTGTACACAGTGCGAGGAGATTTGAATTGCATGACAATATTATAATTCCATGTTCTTTACTATTAAGCAAACAGAATTTTTCTTTCTTATTAGTTTCCAATTCCATGACGTCAAGAGCATCGTGAACATTCTCTCTAGATTTGGGTAAAGTTGGAAACTTTGTACGTCTTTTCCTGTAGACTGCCATTGTTAAATTTTTCAGATCTTTCACTTCCAGACTTTCGTCATCAACACACTGTAATTCGCTTCGAACTATTTTCATAGGTCTCGTGCTAATGTCATCAAACGCTTTCCTCTTCACAGATGCTCGGATAGCTTGAAGTTCAACTTTTTTGCTTTCTATCTCATGTGAGTGAATACACGTTCCACTGATTATAGTTGTACAGCTATCATCGGTTCTTAGCCTTCCTTTGCAGGTTTTCACTGTACAACGCCATGAAATTTCCGATGATTTAAGAATTCTGTCGATTCTGTATGTATATCCATCGTGAATCAAGGATTTCTTTCCTTTCTCGGTTTCAGATAGTGTGAATTCCATGATGCTAATTTCGGACTAAAAGAGAGAGCTATTGAAACTAACGTATCTTAATTCGAGTGAATGCATCTTATAAACTGTGAACTGTCATGGTGTCCGAAAGTGCTCGTTATCTTATCAAAACCATATGTAATAGGGTAGTTTGACAAGAAATGGCTGAAAGAAAAGAGGGGAAAAGAGGCGCGCAACTGTAATAAATTTCAGCGCGCAATCGTAACACTTCTTAATCCCTAAATGCGCGCAAATGTAATGCGCCCATTTCGTCAGCCTCGCTATTGTTGTTGTTTCCGTTCTAAACAATTTAAGCTTAAGCTGAGCCACTTCACATGTTGATGTATATGTCTGTCCCTTTCCCTTTTGTACGTTTTTTCATGTTCCTCTTTTAAAAGTTTCTTTTCCCTCTTTTTTGCCTTACCACTTTCTTTCGTTTACTCTTTATCCTTTTATTTCCAAAAAAATTACACTCATGTCAATTCCAATATTGTGCTTTCATTACTTATCTCCGCCTTCTTTTATTTTCTCTTCTGTCCCCTTTCTTCCATTTATTTCAGATCCCTTCTTCAATCAAGCCATCCAAAGTTTTTTTTTTTTTTTTTTTTTTGTTCTCATCACTTTTCATCATCCATAATTCCCAAGTATCCTTTCTCTCTTCCAAATTCTCTTGTTCCATACCCTCTCTCCCCTTTCTTAAATTGTACGTTCTCCAACTTCCCCATTACAATCACCATCATTTACATTTAACCATTTCTATAATTCTTTCCTTCTTCGCACCTTCTTCTCTTGCATTGCATTGCATTTCTCCCACCCAGGGTCCTTTCATTTTTTCTTGCATATTAATAATTAAATAAATAATGAAAAAAATATACCCGGGAAAGATGTCAGGTGCTTCCCAGGAACACATTCTTTAGAGGCCAATGCTAAGGTCACAGGATGTCAATGAACGTTTGACCTCGTTTGACCTCGAGTGTATTCGACTATGAGAAAAAAAGATAAGTTGAGAAATCTTAGAATAAGATGGTTTCTTTTAATTCTGAACTTTCTAAGAGGCTTTCAAATATATAAAAGATTTCTCTTAGTAAAGGCTTTGGAAAAATGAGAAAAACAGACAATAGGTAGTTTCAGCTATACCAATTTAAGTTTATAGAGATCTTTACTCATGTTCAGTTTGTTTAATGACCAATATTTTCTCTTAAAATATTTGGAAAAGGATATGAAATAATTGAACAATTCTTATAGCTCCAATTTAGGCTTATATAAAGTTCTTTTCTCATTGTCAGTTTGTTTGATGTCCAATATTTTCTCTTAAAATATTATGAAAAAGATATAAAATAGTTAAATAATTCTCATTGCTACTCTGACTCCCCTATAAATAATAGAAGAAAAGTAAAGAGGACATTTCACCGCAGGTCTTTTGGTTTCCAAGAGTCCTTATTCCCAATATTACAGAACGGAAAAATAAGTATATAGTATTTTATTTTCAACATAGTATAGCTAATAAAATATTCACACGGATTATCTTTTTTTTTTTTTTGAACTAGCCTATATTGTAGAGATAAAGATACTTATTTATCAGGAGAGTCATAAAAAGAAATTTTACATAATTCCAGGCCATTAATCTATGCACCAGAAATTTGATATAATTTCCAGAAAGTAAGTTTTAGTTAAAATTCCCATGATAACGATGCAAACAAGAAAAAGAACGATGAAAAGGACTTTCTTTCTGTAGTTCATCACCTCTGTTGGACCGCAAGTGTCAAATTTCGTTTTCAATAAATTTTCTATTTCAGAGAAATCGAATGAGAACAGTTGCTGTAGATTATATATCAGGGTTGAGACAGACACCAATTGGGTTACGTTGTCCCGTTCGGCAAGAAACGTTTGAGATAGATTTGTGTGTTTTACTTTTTGGCTTCAATTAATCTATAAAAGGTAAAAGAATATATAATGAAACTGCATTGGACGAGCATATATATATACGTAATATACTGCACCAGGTTCCTACAGGTAGTTTGGCAATATAGTTTTAAACTTCAGGTCAGAAATGTATTTGAAAGATATGATTTAAATTATTGTTATCATCACTCAGTAATATATTATATAAACGGAAGCTTCGTTGATATGCATATAAAAGATGCTAAAAATATTTCATATATCTTCAGTCTATCCTCTAAGACTCGTCTATTTCCCGCGACCCAAATCACGTCTCGGGCACCCCAGAAGAGCCAGAAATAACCATCTCCCAGGTCTTCCTCAGCTTTCCCCTGGATCCAAGACCCAATCGACCCCCCAAGCCCTGCACCGGCGGCCTTATTTTCTTCGCAGCGTTTGGACCTTTCACAGGAAGGCGTATGATCCCCGAGGGAGGGCGATTTCGCCTTTAGAATCAGGACACGGAAGACGTGCGTTGCATCGCTGATTCTGGCGGGAGAAAGTTTATGAGTAAAAGCGCGGTAAAAGGCACCTCGCTGCCCATCACCTCCTCAAGCCACTTTCCCTAACCCATCCCATCTCGCGTCTCGACGTAAACATGCTAAGAAGAAGAAGAAAAGGAAGATGGGGTTGAAATGATGCAGAGAGGTGAAGCCTTGTGGAAAGAAACACCTGTGGAGATAGTTACATATTTATCAAAGAATTCATTTTGCCTGGTCAGCTTTTGCCACTGAATATAGAATGTTATATTAGAGGCTCTTCCTTTAAAAAAGTCAGAGTCATTTAAATGCGCAATTTGTTGTAGACTCTTCACAGGTGAAAGAAGGTTACAGAAGCCGAAGGGAGTGAAAGTGGCTTTTGGCGGGGTAAAGTGAGCAACATAAATCAGAGAGAGAGAGAGAGAGAGAGAGAGAGAGAGAGAGAGAGAGAGAGAGAGAGAGAGAGGAGAGAGAGAGAGAGAGAGAGAGAGAGAGAACAGATGGTGATGCTTATCTCCAAAGCCAAATAAAGAATTCGCTCTCTTTTTCTCACAGTGAACAAATGGAGATAAGTTTGGTTACAAATATTTTCCCTAAAGAATTCAGAATGGATAAAATCCCAATTTGGAAAAACCGCCAATCAAAAAGAAATTAAATACTTTCTCCATTTATTTTAAGAGCAAATACAATACTTGTCAGTTGTAACAGATGGTATCAGCTCCTAGACTAATACTATAAACGATTTTATCTCTGACAGTTCAGATTGGCAGACTTAAATACACGTTGATCTTACAATTAACTTATGGAACCCATTATCGTTTTAGATTATAATTTCAAGATTTTAAATAGTTAACCAATTGGTTATGGTGGCCGATGTGGTAACGTCCCTGTCTGGTGAACGACAGACTGGGGTTCGGGAACCACTCAAACTCGATAGTTTCTTTGGTCGCTGTAACCTCACTATCCTTGTGAGCTAAGGATGGGGGATTTTTGGGAGCCTATAAGTCTGTCTGCTGAGTCATCATCAGCCATTGCCTGGCCCTCCTTGGTCCTACCTTCCATGGAGAGGAGCTTGGGCGCTGATCATATGTATATATGGTCAGTCTCTAGGGCATTGTCCTGCTTGATAGGACAATGTCACTGTCCCTTGTTCCTGCCATTCATGAGCGGCTTTTAAGCCTTTAAACACAGGCAACCTAATTGGCTTTCTTAGCTCTGACCTGAATTAACATAAAAAATGTTATATATGAATGTGGCACCTCTAAAATAGATGAGAAAAATTAGATACTAAGTCAAATTGATATTCCTTTTATAGTTTATGTATGGAATATCTGTTTTAATGTTGTTAATGTTATTGAAAGATTTCATTTTCATAGCTCATTGCTTCTTATATCGTTTATTTATTTCATTATTTCCTTTCCTCCCTGGGCTATTTTTCCCTGTTGGAGCCCATGGGCATGTAGCATCTTGCTTTTCCAACTAGGGTTGTAGCTTAGCTAGTAATAATAATGATGAAAATAATAATAATAATAATAATAATAATAATAATAATAATAATGAAGGCTATTTATATTCCTCTTTAGCGATATGAATTTATGATATAAGCACGACATGTTTTGCACAAAAGGTACTTCCATTCTCAGTTTGCGGAAAGTGAAGACGAACTTGACTGCAAGCACAAAAAACTCGCCATGATTCACATTTTTTTCCGAATGTGCTGAGTCATCCCCTCTTCGGTAACAGGTCTAGTTGTTAAGGTCAGTAGAAGAGAGAGAGAGAGAGAGAGAGAGAGAGAGAGAGAGAGAGAGAGAGAGAGAGAAAGAGAGAGAGAGAGAGTATAATCCTTTTTAGTTAAATATTAGAATAACTTGATATTTTGTTGTTACTAATTTCAATTTAAAAAAAGATATATTTTCCCGAATAAAAATGAAGGTTGATATGAACCACTTTGGCATATTTCAATATACTGTATATCACTTGACACTAATTAGTGAAAAAACAAAAATTAAGACATTTCTGGAACAAGTTGTAATAGAAAATGTCGTTATTCCTTACAATCTAGTCAACTTATGTAACTTCCCATTGAACAGCAAAGGATTGTACCGTATTTATCAAACTAATTACATGAAGGATTTCTTTATATTTCTGAAAATCTAAACCAGAGATGAGAGTTCGCAGTTACTAGAATGGAAATATTTCTTATTCCATCGAGCGTCAACAGGAAGATAAGAACATTCTTATTGGTATGCGCATGTAAAGGAAAATGTCGATGTTGTTTTAAAGGTTTGAATATCAATAGAAAATTGTATTATTCCTTAGCACCTAATCACCAGAACATAGTAATTATGATATTACTAATCTTGGGTATTAAAAATCCATAGTTATATACGTTGTATGTTAAAAAGTGCGAAAGCTCCTGCATTTTTTAATACACAACGTATATAACTGGAGGTTTTTAATACCCAAGATTATTATTATTATTATTATTATTATTATTATTATTATTATTATTATTATTATTATTATTATTATTATTATTACTTGCTAAGCTTGGCGTTTTTCTTAAATTACCAATCTTAACAATAAGAGTAAAAATTCGGAAAGTTATTAAAAAAACAGTTAGGAAAAATATAACAACGGAGTAAAGTCGACAAGTTTATAGCAGTCTATAATTAAGACTTTCAGATAATATATAAAACTATTTTAACGAAGCCAATACATGAGAGATGTTGAAATATCTAGAAATCTGAATAACAGAGCAAAGTCTACAAGTTTATAGCAGTCTATAATTAAGATTTTCAGATGAAAATAAAATGAGAGATGTTGCCATTTTTCTTATAAAAAAAAACAACGCTCAAAAACTTTTACTTATAATGCGAACATCTAAGAAAATAGGAAAATCTTTTGATCTCCAAAAGGCATTTCATAGAACTGGACCTAATCTCAAATGGCCTTCTTCACTGTGCAAGGTGAAGGTCAAAATAAGACGGCTTGGGCAGGGCAGGGAAAACACGTCTGGTTGGTTTCGAGGTAAAAATAGACCAAAGGTAACTTTTTTCCTCTTAGTTTATAATAGGTCGCTTGGAACCTCTTCGGGTCTAGTTCAGTCTATTCTTCTAGATTATAGACTTACTAGAGGGTTTAGTATATATACACATATATGTATATATATATATATATATATATGCACCCTTATATTATCTATCTATCTATCTATCTATCTATCTATATATATATATATATATATATATAGTATATATATGTGTGTATATACATATATTATTTCATATATATGTATATATGTATATATATGTATATATACATAAATTATTTCATATATATATATATATATATATATGCGTGTGTGTATGTGTGTGTACATGTATTGAGTTGAAACTAGCAATTTACATGATAGCGAAAAGGTGAAACTAATTGTATAGCAATTTTCTTAATAACACACCAATGAAATTACATTTAATTTTAAGATTTCAAAATATGATAATGCCCTATGATTACATTCACATACGTCAATCAAACTTTGATAAATGACTCTTATAAAAAGGTGACAGAAAACGCGATAAAGAATAATCCTTTTTTACCATTCACTCACTACTGAAATTCTTTAAGGATGTCAGGCAACAAGAGGGAACTTTCTCTCTTTGACAGGTAATCAAGACAACGAGTGGCTTTCTATCAATAAGTTTAGGGTTTGATTTCACAACTAATAACATTTTTCTTTTGCATTTCTGTTTTACTGTGTTTGTAGTCACTTTTATAGACATTGCTTTTGAAGATTATCTCTTCCTATTTGAGAAGTCTATATTTTGATTTTGGCTTGCTTCAACCCATTCCCGTTGAATTGACTTTAAATTGGTTTAAGGGTAAAGAAAACAAGAGTATTTGGAGCTAACTTTATTCGCCAAGAACAGTAATAAAGCTCTTCTAGCGATATACAATTTTAGAAAGGATGTTTCTTGACGATTATTTGTGCTTGTACACACACACACACATAAATATATAAATATATATATATATATATATATATATATGTATATATATATATATATTATAAATACATATATGTATATATGTATATATATACATATATATATGTATATATATACATACATATATATAATATATATATATATGTATATATATATATATATATAAACAGAGAGAGAGAGAGAAGAGAGAGAGAGAGAGAGAGAGAGAGAGAGAGAATATTGTGAATGGTTTCTTGAAGTGTGATGAGGATAATAGTGGTTAATTCGCTCCGATGACATACAATTTTTGAAAGAGCCACAGACACACATGTCTAGTCTCGTCTTTTTTCATCTCTCTCTCTCTCTCTCTCTCTCTCTCTCTCTCTCTCTGCTAATTGCGACCCCTAATATTCGACTGACAACTTGCTGGTTAGTTGAACAGGTAGTTGAAAAGAGACATCATCATTATTAGGTATTTGTCGAATTTGGGGTATTCATATGACCAACAATGCCAATTAAGAGAGAGAGAGAGAGAGAGAGAGAGAGAGAGAGAGAGAGAGAGAGAGAGAGAATTTTTGGGTACGCGAACACTCTTCCCTCATCGTCCGGTTCGAGACTCGAACGCGATGTATTCACATAACCAACAATGCCAATAAAGAGAGAGAGAGAGAGAGAGAGAGAGAGAGAGAGAGAGAGAGAGAATTTTTGGCTACCCGAACACTCTTCCCTCATCGTCCGGTTCGAGAATTGAACTCGATGTATTCACATAACCAACAATGCCAAGAGAGAGAGAGAGAGAGAGAGAGAGAGAGAATTTTTGGGTACGCGAACACTTCCCTCATCGTCCGGTTCGAGAATCGAACCCGATGTATTCAGATAACCAACAATGCCAATAAAGAGAGAGAGAGAGAGAGAGAGAGAGAGAGAGAGAGAGAGAGAGAGAGAGAGGTTTTGGGAGTTAGATCGTGAATGCCACAGACCAATCTAATACAGTGGTCAGTATACGGAATCCTCCAGCTGCGCAGGGCAGAAGTATTTCAGGCTCGCAAGGAGTATCTGATACCATTGATTAAGATGGCATCCGAGGGGCGCCTTTACACGCATGGCTGAGATCAAGGGGATGGGATTCTTCGTGGGAAAGTTTGGGAACACTGGACTTACTTCCGGGCATTTTCCTTTTATTTTTTTTTTTTGTTATTTAATTTTTGTCTATTTTTATTACAATATATCATTGCATTAACAGTACTACTACTACTACTACTACTACTACTACTACTACAGTAATTATTACTGTTATTGGTTTTATTATCGTTGATGATATCAAAATCCCAAGTATTTCGGAAGCAATTGAAAATTTGGAAGCCATTTTGCAATAAGCAACTAGATAAGAAATAAAAAATAAATTGGCTTGAATTCTTCACGAAATTATGACTCACATTTTTTTTTACATTATTTATCACTGCAGTAACACTTATTGTACTACTGTTACAGTATTTTTTATTGTCATCATTATTGTTTTAAATATTGTTGATGATGATATTAACATTCTTAGATTTTAAAGTATTTCCGAAGCAATTGAAAATTTAAAAATCCTTTTATACCAAATAAGTAAATAAGGAAAATAACTCGCTCGAATTCTTCACGAAATCGTGACACTCACATTGAATGAAAATCCTCAAATGTAAAAAAAAAAAAAAAAAAAAAAAAAAAAAAAAAACAATAAATTTCTATTTCTAGTTAAGGAAATAACGATAACGTGAGTTGCACTTCTCTCCGGTCGTGGTTCCATCTTCGAGATACATCGAAAAAATACGAGCCATCTGTGGTTGACCTTTGCTGTTAAAATCCTTTTTTTTTTTCGTTTTTTTTTTTTTTTTTTTTTTTTTTGTGGTTACTTTGCCAGTATTGCATTGTCACTCAGGGGAAACACAAAAGAATATTGTTTTATCTTTGCGGTTTTTCGTTTACGCGTCCATGATGTTCTTATCGTATTTGTTTATCCTTTTTATCATCATCTTTTTTATATCTTCTTTGTTTATTGATAATCGCAAGGGAAAGTATTGTATGTTCTTTTTGTCCATGGAAGCAGAATCTTTGTTTTTTGCTTTTCGTTTTACTTTCAAGTGTGGAAATAAAAGCTATGTAAAAAATGAATAAAACACGTCATGAATGGTCAGTGTAACATTCATCATAATTATGTACTTTTACATGTTTACTATAGATTCTCTCTCTCTCTCTCTCTCTCTCTCTCTCTCTCTCTCTCTCTCTCTCTATATATATATATATATATATGTGTATATTATATATATACATACATATCATATACATAGTATATATGTATAAGTATATATATACTGTATATGTATATATATATATATAAATATATATTATATATATATATATATATATCTTTACATATATATATGTATATATAAATAAATTTATATGCATATGTCTATCTATCTATCTAGCAATCTATCTATATATTTATACATATCTTATTAGAACTTTAAACTAAAAATTTTGAGCGGCTCCATTAAGCTCTCGTAAAATATATTTGAATACTATATTTACTCAGACAAATGATGTCGGCACAAAAGACAGAATAAACAAATACAGCTAAACTATTATGACTTACGCTGTTGTTAACTCAAGCATCCAGCGTACACTTTCAAAACAGTTTCTTCTGCAGACAATGCGCGACTATTACCTAGCCTTTAGTAATTACTGTTGTTATTGTTATCATTGTTGACGTTCATGTTTTCATCCCTCTGAAGTGGAAAGCGCAAAAGAGCATGAAGATCATCTCGCTGAACACTGGCACATGATATTGAGCACAACAAAGCGAAAAAGGACCGTTTTATGTAGGCAACAATTCTTTTTTTTTTTTTTTTTTTTTTTTTTCTACATTATAAAATGTTTAAAAGATTATGAAAAATGTTCGGGAATCCAAGAGATAAACTAATAAGTAGGACAGGAGGGAGGAATGTTTAACAAATTTCGAGTGTACGTGCTCCGTCAAAAAGGACAGCTAGATATTTAGATAGACCTGCAAACGCACACGCATCCCACTCTCACTAAGGTTTGACCACTCCCCCTCCCCTCTACCCGAGGGACAGGATGGGGAGATTAATTGATTGATTGATTTAAAGTTTTCAGGCATCCTGACATCTAAGGTCATTGACACCGAAGGATCGGGAGAGACTGAGCGTGAATGTATATACATACATACATATATATATATATATATATATATATACATATATATATATATATATATATATGTATATATATATATATATATATATATATATTCCAAACATTTGCTCCTTATTATATAGTGGAGATTGAAGTTGTTAAATGTTGCAAGATCATAAATGGATCTAGTTGCAAAATATATCTTCATATTAACTGACAGGATGAAAAATAAAGGATAATATATAAATTATATCACTAGGAAAGTAAAGTACGTTGATGGGTTAATTGCGAGCCTTTTTGGGTGTGTTTATGAAGTAACTAATGTCATGGACTAATTCTGCACAGAGAATTCATCAGCAATTAAGCAATTATGATGCGGAATTTGGAATTTTGCAAGTCACTTTATTCTAGAGGAAACACACACACATACACACACACACACACACACATATATATATATATATATACATAAATATATATATATATATATATATACATGTGTGTGTGTATATACATATATATATATTTATATACTGTAAATGTATTTATATATAGAATATATACATATATATATACAGTATATATATCTATCTATCTATATATATATATATATATATATACATGTATATATATATACAGTATATATATATATATATATATATACACACCAATAACAACAACAAAAGCAACAACAAATAACCATAGATTCTTCTTCTTTTGGAGAACAAGTCGTTTAGTTATTTTTTATGGGCTGTTTAATTATTCGGTTAAAAAGAGAGTTACGATACCGACAGCATATGTAATGGTTATTCGGCGTAATTTCTTGCGCAAAAAATATTACTTAACTGTTTAGTTTTGACTGATAGCATTACGCTGTTCGGCGTTGCTAAACGTAATTAATTCTAGTTTATTTTCCCGTTTAAAAAAAAAGAGCAAATTGTATTCTGTCCTTTATTCTTAGGATTCTTATTATTGGTACTCAAAAATTTTCATCTTCTTTCGGGTTTCCTAAACTATTTTAAATGATTTCATTAAGAATTTTTTTATGCGAATTTATTCTTCTTTCATAATATTTATCTTCCTATTATTGAATTTTTTAATTATTAATTTTAATTCTATTTTATTTTGGTTCAATCGTTATGATTGGATATCAAAAGAATCTGTTAATTCTCAGTTTTGTTTTCGTAATTCCTATTTTATACTAATTTCGCCTCTTTTTTTTCCTCAAGTTTATATGCTCACTAACCTCATCCCCTTTCTGAGCCATGATCAGCAAAGTTGTACTGGTCAGGAACACCAATACTAGATTGGTTTGCTGTGAGCGATCAGACAAAAGTCTTCCACCATTACCAATCCGCACTTGTAAATGTGGTGATGAAAACTTGCCAAACCCCAGATATGAATAAAGTCATATTTGAGGCCTTTGTCCTGTAATGGACTCGAATTGGTCTAATCAGTTGTTGTTTTTGCTGTTGTTGTTCTTGTTGAAAAGATCATCCAGCTCAATAACATTCTAAATGGGTGCTAAGTAAACTAAATGATAAGTAAAATAACCCACAAATCCCTTATCATCATATACTGTACTTTTCCTAGTTTAGTAAAATCAGACTTATGGTAGAAAAGATAAATAAGATTAGAGTAGGGTCTTAGACAATGGAGGCAATGCGGATCAAATGCAACTTTTACAACAGATGTTTGAGACATTTAAGAACGGAGAAAAAAAAAATAAAATAATTAATTATTCAACGTCAGAGGTGATTCACTAGAACTAGTTAGAAGTTTTTGGTTTGTTTATTTACTTCCTTAAAAAGAATCTTGATTGATATTATTAGAAGTAAGAAGTGACTGGTTTGGCGTAAAAGTAGGTCTAGATTTATATTTATGTTCGCTGAGGCGGAAGGAAGCCTTTCATATCTTGGGCATCCTGCCTGGCAAACCGCAACGTGTAATTACGAGAAAGAGAAGCTCTCTCTCTCTCTCTCTCTCTCTCTCTCTCTCTCTCTCTCTCTCATCTTACTTCTGATGCAAAGGTAAACATAATTTGCATAAGGTCTCTCTTTCTCTCACTTTCTACGACGAAGATGGAGCGGTGAAGTTTGGGGTTAGCTTAGGTTGTTTTTATTCATTTCTAATAATGATAATTTCACGATTTTTAGGTGATAGTTCCAATACACCTTTGTTATAAATTCGACACCTTTTGCTAATTATAGTTAAATTAAAAAAAAAACGGTGAGTTGTTTCATTGTATAATTTCTGAGCAAATTGTTCAGCTGAATGCCTAAAATCCTCTGTATTTACCAAACGAGTTAAATACATACATACATATTGTATATACATACATTTGATATGATATACACTGATAGATAAATATGTGCATTTATACAAAGATGTCTTTTTAAAATAAGTACGACGAAAGAGAGAGAGAGAGAGAGAGAGAGAGAGAGAGAGAGAGAGAGAGAGAAATGGTCACTTTAGGCTTAAGACAAATTAATTCTATGTCCATCAATATCACTCCAGTCTCTTCCATGGGCTGCTACTAATCTTCAAAAGTACAATTTCTTGGACTTAACTAGCAGATCAGGAGTTTAAGAAACGTCCTCAAAAGAGCTAGGTCTGCATTCAATTCGGAGCCAAACAAATTACAGAATGGTAAGACTGTTTCATTTAAATACGGTATCAACATATTGACAAAAGCCGTGATTTAAGCAAATGGTTACTAGTTAACTGTTGTGTCCACTATTGGGGCTGTTAGAAAAAGAGAGAAGTAATCTTCGAGAAAATATACGGAATTATCCCGCAATGAAAATGGAAAAGAGATTCTAAAAGATATTATAACCCTTTTCGTATCTTCATCTAAAATACGTTCAGTTAATATCGGTACTCATCAATTTAGTTTTTTTTTTTTTAACTTCAATTTGAAAGATTATAAAGGAACGAAAACAAAGATTTTCCATTTCAGAATTCTAAAAAAACTAGTAAACGCGACCCGTCAAAAATGAATGCTAAATATTTAGATAGATATGCAAACAAACACACATGCAACCTCTTCTCATTAAGGTATGACTACTCCCTCTCATGCTTACCTAGGGGACGGGGAGAGACCAAGAAGTTATACATTTGGCAATGACGCTGAACGTAACCGGAAAGAAATGTATATATGGACATACACACACACAAACACACATACACATACACACGCATATATATATATATATATATACATACATATATATATATATATATATATACAGTATATATATATACAATATATATACTGTATATATATATATATATATATATATATTGAGAGAGAGAGAGAGAGAGAGAGAGAGAGAGAGAGCAGCCAGCCTCTCTATCATATAGGATAGATATTACATCTCGAATTCGAATAATTTTCCCCCATAAGCTCTTTCCGGATGTTTGCTTCTAGATGTAATGATAATGACATGCCGGTAATACCTTGGACCTACCCCCAACCCCCTTCCCTTCCTAAAACATTTTCCCATCATCAACATACTTCTTCCTCCTCTTTTTAGAGATTTTTTTTTGTTTTAGAATCTTTTTTTTTTTATCAATATTTTCGTGTGGTCGTTACTGCTTTTCTTGACAAGTGGGTTGCTGGAGGGTACACTCGAGCACACTTCTTATCTTATTTCTTTTCCTCTTGCTTTTTTAAAATTTCTATAGTTTATATATGAAATATCTGTTTTAATGTTGTTACTGTTCTTAAAATGGTTTATATTGTTCATTAATTCTCTTTTAGTTTATTTATTTCCTTATTTCCTTTCCTCACTGAGTTATTTTCCATGTTGAAGCCCTTCGACTTATAGCATCCTGCTTTTCCAAATAGGGTTGTAGCTTAGTAAGTAAGTAATAACAACAACAACAAAAATAATAATAATAATAATAATAATAATAATAATAATAATAATAATAATAATAATAATAATAATAATAATAATAATAATAATAATAATAGTAATTTTTAAATTCTATTGCCTTTTTACTAACTCACTAAAGTCAGAAAGTTTGAGTATTGTTGTAATGTAACCCTTGTGAATATTGCACGTTTCAGTGAACTATGAGAAAGAGCAGTGACTTTAAAGAGACCTATGGAAAACAAATTGTTGTGATTTGTAAGATGAAGACTGAATTTACAATGGTATTATGGGAAAACCGGACACGCTTTCTATTCTAACGTATGCTCCATGTCTGTGTCATTGGAAAGCAGCATTAACAATAGATTAGAATGTCTAAATGATTTGGTATATTTCTTCGAAAAGTTCTATGCATTGCAAACTAATCTGATATTTTTTTTTTGTATTCATTATAAGAGTATCTATGAAAATAATATTAATTCAAACACAATAGGAAAAATGCCTTTAATAGTATTAAAGATAATAACAATGTTATTAACAATATTGATTGGAGTAATCTACTTTGTTTGAATAGAAAAAAGTAAGCAAATGTAATTTTAGTTAATTTCAACTTTCGTTGTTATAAGCATTACTACAATATGTACTTCAAAAGGTAGTTTTGTAAGCAAGTTAGAATAAATTTAAGACGCATCCCATCCTGAAACTTTTTTATTTATTCTTTCGTGAATCAATGAAAGATTTAGCACAAAAGAGAGAGAGAGAGAGAGAGAGAGAGAGAGAGAGAGAGAGAGAGAGATCTACCACTTTCTTTATTCTGATGAAAGGACACAAACGAGTCTCCCAAAAACCACACACCACAAATTTACGGTAATATCCTTAAGAGACTTGGCTTTCACCTTCACTTGCAACCGCAGATCGGGAAAAGTGCTGTGGGATCTGCGCATGCGGGGTGTTATCCCGCAGCAGAACCCACACCAGATTCAGTACTCTGACCAGAGGCTTTTTTTTTTTTATTAATTATATTTTTTTTTTTTTTTTTTTTTTTTAAGCCTGCTGTTGAAGTCATTTGGACCATTTTGGTCCAAGATGGGGATTGATTAAGGTAAAGGGATTTGAGGTAACCATCAATTTTTTTTTTTTTTTTTATCATAATTGAGAGTATTTTTGGTCCTGCGGTTGAAGTAATTTGAACCGGTTGGATCCAAGATGGGGATTGATCAAGGAAGGGGATTTGAGGTAATCATTAATGTTTTTTTTTTCTTTTATTAATCATAATTGATTTTTTTTTTTTTTTTTGCGCATGCTGTTGATGTTATTTGAACCATTTGGAGATTAAGGGTCTAAGATGGGGATTAAGGAAAGAGGTTTGAGGGTGATGGTAACCAAGAAATCTTTTAGGTTTGGATATGCGTAAAAGGCTAGGGTTAATAAGGAAATTTCTGAATTTATTTTACGAAGGATTTTCTTAGTGAGCTTACAGATTTGTCTCCTTTTCTATTTGTATATTTATTAATTTTTTTTCTCTTGTCGTTTCTTTTGGTTGTTTATGCTTCCTAGTCGCTTAAGAGGCGACTGGGATCTATAACTATAATGTTGAACATATATGTATGGGATAAAAAGAGAGAGAGAGAGAGAGAGAGAGAGAGAGAGAGAGAGAGAGAGAGAGAGAGAGAGTATATTGTGAATGATTCCTTTCCACCTGTTGATATCCTTATTTTCATCTTTCCAACCAACTGCAACCTACGTGTGTCCACCAACTACCATGTACAAATTCACTACTTGGGTCGATAAAAGGTACCACTAAGCTACCAGAGAGAGAGAGAGAGAGAGAGAGAGAGAGAGAGAGAGAGAGAATATATCGTGAATTATTCCTTTCCATTAGTTGATATACATTCTTATTTTCATCTTTCTAACCAACTGTAACCTGCAGATGTCTACCAACTACCAGGTACAAATGCACTACTTCGGTCAATAAAAGATACCACTAAGCTACGAGAGAGAGAGAGAGAGAGAGAGAGAGAGAGAGAGAGAGAGAGAGAGAGAGAGAATTATCATCTTTCCTCGTCGACATGATAGCAGGAACACGAATGACAGACAATCACAATCATCACTCTCCCGAGATGTAACGAGCGTCAACAACTGCGACTCGCGAGTAATTGCTGTTCGTCAGAACACAAGCACTTTAGTTTCATGAACGTTCATTTGAACCCCGAAAGCAGTGGATCTAATAACTGGAGACGTTAATGCGAAGTCAGGAACAAGCGGAAAGTACTTACGTTCCACACGTTCCCTCGCTTAATCAGTTTCCACGAATGTTTACGCAGCGCCGTTCATTACGGCGAATACTTGAATAATGTAGCAATTAAAAGTGCTGCATCTTTTTAGAGGATGGTATGAAAACTATCAGAATTCAATTTAAATTGAGGGAAATATAATCAACGAAAGAAAGCCAGACGGAAGTGGAGAAAAAAATATTGTTATGAAAAAGTTTAAAGTGAACATCCCCAGCAGCAGCAGCAGCAGCGGGGGGTGGGGGTGGGGGGTTGAGGCAGATGGAAATGGAAGACAAAAAATGAAGAGACCATTACATCATCAAGAATTCTCAAGGATTACACCACGAGGAAGAGAAAGTAAAACGCAAAAGAAAGTAACATTCCAAATGGAAGAGAACAAATACTTTTTGTTCATAATGCGTTAACGCAATCTTTCTTAGAAAAGTAAAGTATAAAGTGGAGACGGATATATTGATAATATCTTAATATTTTAAAGATATTGATAATATCTTAACATTTTCAATATATTGATAATATCTTAACATTTTCAAAGTGCAAATTGCGGTTTGAGTTTATCATGGTGCAGTAACCAAACAAAGTCCTAGGTGAGGCAGGTAAAGATGCACAGACAGGTGAGATGCTCCTTTGATTAATAATCATATAAGAAGGAAATCACATAAGAATACATAAGGAGAGTAAAATCTCTCTCTCTCTCTCTCTCTCTCTCTCTCTCTCTCTCTCTCTCAATTAGAAAGTTAGGAGTTTCATTATAATGCTGACTGATGGTTTTACCTTAAAAAGCCCTCCATAACAAGTATCCTCCTTCGTAAGAGATTTATGGCACTCACCACAATAATTGCTGCAATCTAAGCCCCACCCCCTACTCTCTCTCTCTCTCTCTCTCTCTCTCTCTCTCTCTCTCTCTCTTGTAATGGCATTTCCCAACATTTTTTTTGTTGTTATGAGAATGTTGGCAGTCGTCTGGATGATATCATCATTACTGTAAACACTTTTCTGTGTTTACCTCACTGTTTGATTACGAATAATTATCGCCATTACAACAATGAGATGAGCTCCTATTACTATACTTATAATCATCATATACGCAAAAAAAAAAAAAAAAAAAAAAAAACTGTAAGTGATATATAAATCAACAAATAATGAATTATATTTCATACTTCTTGACCATTGAAAACAACTACTGCAATTTCGCCATATTGCGCCTACCATTAGGTAGATAAGACAATCGAAAGTTGTTTACTGTTGACATATTAACAGCATATGGGAGGGTTTATATTGTTGGAACTTCAAAGCCGAGAAAAATATAGGCTCTGTAATGTTTAGTTTCCATGAACTAATTGTTTTTAATTTTTCCACCTTGTGGTTCATGAAACATCTGAGAATTATATTCACTGAGTTTTTTTGTAAGGTTTGTAGGAAGCTGAAAGGTTACATATAACCATCTATAGAAATTTCTAAGTAAGTAAACGTGAATCCTAATATAGATGATTCTACAAGCCATTTAGGAGAGAGAGAGAGAGAGAGAGCCAGGTTTTAACCTAAATATTTTTTTTCTTTATTTCCGTTTAATGGGAACCTTCAACCTTTTTCCTAAATGGGAATTTTTTAAATTTTTTCTCAGACAGATCGATATTCCTTATATATATATATATATATATATACAAACACACACACACACACACATATATATATATATATATATACATATATATATATATATATGTATATATATATATATATATATATATGTATATATAATCAAGAGACAAATTACTGACACGAAAGGGGATAAAATTGAATGATTCTTCACTTTTTGTTCATTATTTGTTCTCTTTATCAATTTGTATTTCTGTTAAAGGGAATACATACGCATCAAAATTTGGGACACAGCATGTAGTTGAAGTTTGTAAAAGATAATATCTTCCATAATATCTAAGAAATCAGTGTAAATAAATCAATTTCTTATTGACTATTATGTACTTTTCATCACTGCCGTCAGGTGGATTTATGTATGGGCACAAAAAGGATTCCAAACTTTTATTAACATTTTAAGAATGTGAGTTCCCTTTTCCAGTAGATTTCAGAGATAAGACAAACAAAATTGGTTCTAATATAATATTTTCTCTCCTTATGAGGCGATAGTAATACTCTCTCTCTCTCTCTCTCTCTCTCTCTCTCTCTCTCTTTACAAACACACACACACATACATATATATATATACATATGTATATATACACACACACACACACACACATATATATATATATATATATATATATATATTCTGGGACCGTATAAAGAGTATTCAAACGTAGGTAAAAGAAGAAGCGATAAATATACTGGTAAAAAACCCTTATCAACCACTGCTTGGCAAACAGTGTATTAAGTAACAGCATGTTAGTTGACTGTTGTAGGCCGTAGCTAAGGGTAGAAATAAGAAAAATAGCGTGCGTGATTTTCATTAAATATATGTCAGCATTTCATAATAAAAAAACGGGAAGATATCAAGAACGTTTTTTTCAGGGGGTAAAGACCATTTATCAAATACTTTCTCTCTCTCTCTCTCTCTCTCTCTCTCTCTCTCTCTCTCTCTCTCTCTCTCGTTACCTCTTTCACCCTTTGTTACCGCGAGAATGAATACAATAAAAAATAAAGAGTCTCTCATTAGATCTTCATGAGTTCCTCCTTCCTTCCAGGAAGAATTTAATTATAGTTTTCTAATGACTAACAATTAGCGGAGTCAATTATACCCAAGCTGAGAGGGAGATGGAAGCATCAATTGATGTTAATTCCTCATTATTATTTTCAACTCTTCTTCGATGAGCCCACCTATACTTACTGCATTTCTTCTCATGTTTAGGAAAAATAATTTGCACATTTACTCGGGAACTTCTAAACGGTTTTGTAGTAAGAACCTCTTATTATTATTATTATTATTATTATTATTATTATTATTATTATTATTATTATTATTATTATTATTATTATTATTATTATTATTATTATTATTATTATTTCAGTAGGATACCATCTTTTATGCACGTTTGATTGAAGATATTGGCTGCCTTATTGGCGTTAATTTTTTAGATAACCGATGTTCAAATGCACTCTTTTGAAATAGAAAAAAAAAAAAATAGTCATATACTGAAGAATATCCATATCCTCTCTAAGAATCAGAATAGCACAGTTACTGACGAATTGCACTGCTCTTGAGAAAAGATTATATCGATAGTAAAGGTGTCCTATAAAATGAGCGCCACCGAGGCAGCTATTATTATTATTATTATTATTATTATTATTATTATTATTATTATTATTATTATTATTATTATTATTATTATTATTGTTATTATTATTATTATTAATAATGAATAATAATAATAATAATAATAATAATAAAATAATAATAATAATATTAATAATAATAATTATGATAATGATGGTATTATTATTAATATTATTATTATTAATAATAATAATAATAATAATAATAATAATAATACCATCATTATCATAATTATTATTATTATTATTATTAATATTATTATTATTATTATCATTGACAAAAAATATCGAATAAACAATAAATAACACCATATTGTAACTCATGAGAATGCATTGCAAATCACCAGCATGAATAACAAAAGAAAGTATTGAATGGAGGGATGTTGAATGGCATTCTATAACTCTCTAAATAACCTCACAAACACTAATGGCCCACATTCCATCCTACTTACGATGCACCATCGTCACCTTTAGTTTCTCCAGCAGCCCAGGAATTCTTACCTAGAAAAAGAAGAAGAATGTGATGTTATCTGTTATCATTATTACTTTTAGTATTGTCATTATTATTGTCATTATAACGTCCATTTTGATGAGACTATAATTACTGCCAGATCTTTGCTTAGACTGCATCTACACCGTTTAAAATACTTCCAAAAGACTATAATTACTGCCTGATCTTTGCTTGGACAGCATCTACACCGTTTAAAATACTTCTAAAAGACTAAAATTACTGCCAGATCTTTGCTTAGACAGCATCTATACCGTTTAAAATACGTCCAAAAGACAAAATTTACTGCCTGATCTTTGCTTAGACAGCATCTACGCCGTTTAAGATACTTCCAAAAGACTAGAATTACTGCAAGATCTTTGCTTAGACAGCATCTACACCGTTTAGGATACTTCCAAAAGACTAGAATTACTGCCAGATCTTTACTTAGACAGCATCTACACCGTTTAAAATACTTCCTAAAGATTAGAATTACTGCAAGATCTTTGCTTAGACAGCATCTACGCCGTTTAAGATACTTCCAAAAGACTAGAATTACTGCAAGATCTTTGCTTAGACAGCATCTACACCGTTTAGGATACTTCCAAAAGACTAGAATTACTGCCAGATCTTTACTTAGACGCATCTACACCGTTTAAAATACTTCCTAAAGATTAGAATTACTGCCTGATCTTTGCTTAGACAGCATCTACGCCGTTTAAGATACTTCCAAAAGACTAGAATTACTGCAAGATCTTGCTTAGACAGCATCTACACCGTTTAGGATACTTCCAAAAGACTAGAATTACTGCCAGATCTTTACTTAGACAGCATCTACACCGTTTAAAATACTTCCTAAGATTAGAATTACTGCCTGATCTTTGCTTAGACAGCATCTACGCCGTTTAAGATACTTCCAAAAGACTAGAATTACTGCAAGATCTTTGCTTAGACAGCATCTACACCGTTTAGGATACTTCCAAAAGACTAGAATTACTGCCAGATCTTTACTTAGACAGCATCTACACCGTTTAGGATACTTCAAAAAGACTAGAATTACTGCCAGATCTTTACTTAGACAGCATCTACACCGTTTAAAATACTTCCTAAAGATTAGAATTACTGCAAGATCTTTGCTTAGACAGCATCTACGCCGTTTAAGATACTTCCAAAAGACTAGAATTACTGCAAGATCTTTGCTTAGACAGCATCTACACCGTTTAGGATACTTCCAAAAGACTAGAATTACTGCCAGATCTTTACTTAGACAGCATCTACACCGTTTAGGATACTTCCAAAAGACTAGAATTACTGCCAGATCTTTACTTAGACAGCATCTACACCGTTTAAAATACTTCCTAAAGATTAGAATTACTGCCTGATCTTTGCTTAGACAGCATCTACGCCGTTTAAGATACTTCCAAAAGACTAGAATTACTGCAAGATCTTTGCTTAGACAGCATCTACACCGTTTAGGATACTTCCAAAAGACTAGAATTACTGCCAGATCTTTACTTAGACAGCATCTACACCGTTTTAAAATACTTCCTAAAGATTAGAATTACTGCCTGATCTTTGCTTAGACAGCATCTACGCCGTTTAAGATACTTCCAAAAGACTAGAATTACTGCAAGATCTTTGCTTAGACAGCATCTACACCGTTTAGGATACTTCCAAAAGACTAGAATTACTGCCAGATCTTTACTTAGACAGCATCTACACCGTTTAGGATACTTCCAAAAGACTAGAATTTACTGCCAGATCTTTACTTAGACAGCATCTACACCGTTTAAAATACTTCCTAAAGATTAGAAATTACTGCCTGATCTTTGCTTAGACAGCATCTACGCCGTTAAGATACTTCCAAAAGACTAGAATTACTGCAAGATCTTTGCTTAGGACAGCATCTACACCGTTTAGGATACTTCAAAAGACTAGAATTACTGCCAGATCTTTACTTAGACAGCATCTACACCGTTTAAAATACTTCCTAAAGATTAGAATTACTGCCTGATCTTTGCTTAGACAGCATCTACGCCGTTTAAGATACTTCCAAAAGACTAGAATTACTGCAAGATCTTTGCTTAGACAGCATCTACACCGTTTAGGATACTTCCAAAAGACTAGAATTACTGCCAGATCTTTACTTAGACAGCATCTACACCGTTTAAAATACTTCCTAAAGATTAGAATTACTGCAAGATCTTTGCTTAGACAGCATCTACGCCGTTTAAGATACTTCCAAAAGACTAGAATTACTGCAAGATCTTTGCTTAGACAGCATCTACACCGTTTAGGATACTTCCAAAAGACTAGAATTACTGCCAGATCTTTACTTAGACAGCATCTACACCGTTTAAAATACTCCTAAAGATTAGAATTACTGCAAGATCTTTGCTTAGACAGCATCTACACCGTTTAAGATACTTCCAAAAGACTAAAATTACTGCCAGATCTTTGCTTAGACACCATCTACACCGTTTAAAATACTTCCAAAAGACTATAATTACTGCCAGATCTTTGCTTAGACAGCATCTACACCGTTTAAAATACGTCCAAAAGACTAAAATTACTGCAGATCTTTGCTTAGACACCAATCTACACCGTTTAAAATACTTCCAAAAGACTATAATTACTGCCAGATCTTTGCTTAGACAGCATCTACACCGTTTAAAATACTTCCAAAAGACTAAATTACTGCAAGATCTTTGCTTAGACAGCATCTACACCGTTTAAAATACTTCCAAAAGACTAAAATTACTGCAAGATCTTTGATCAGACTGAACCTATAACATTTAAAACACTTCATGATGACTAATCTCTAATAGTGGTCAATGGTATGTCTTGTACGTGTGATCTTTTTACATTTTGATTTTTATTCTATTATCATTATCATTCCTACTTAAATAACTGTTATTGCATCTGAAATATACTACTTATAATGCTGTTATTATTATTATTATTATTATTATTATTATTATTATTATTATTATTATTATTATTATTATTATTATTATTATTATTATTATTATTATTATTATCATACAGAGAACAACCATTTTTGGGGGGAATTTAGGAGAAACATAGACCCTTTCTGGCTAAGGATTATTTTGATTATCTTATTGAAATATGCCAAAATCTTAGCTTACAAATGTTATCCCCTTCCGTCAAAGTTATATGTAACTGGGTCTAGCAGGAGTCCTTGAGATTCAAGAAAATCTATATTTTTATAAGCAAATTTGTTTTAATACACACAAGAAAAATATCTTTATATATCTTGAAATATAAATTGGACTGGAAATTAGAGTTGTTGATCTAGCTTCTTTCATTTTTGAAGTATTATAAGAATTAATCAATAATGTCAATTGAATCTATCGCTAGTATTATATATACAATAAATGTATTATTAATACTATCATTAACACCATGTCTTCCACTGTCTTGTGGTAGAGTTCTCTTGCTTAAGGGTACACTCGGGCACATTATTGTATTTTATTTCTCTTCCACTGTTCCTTTTTAAGTTTTTAATAGTTTATCTATGAAAGGTCTATTTTAAAGTTGTTTCTGTTCTTAAAATATCCTTTTTTAATTGTTTATTACTTCTCTCGTAGTTTATTTATTTCCTTGTTTCCTTTCCACACGGGGCTATTTTCCCTGTTGGAGTCCTGGACTTATAGAATCCTGCTTTTCCAACTAGGACTGCAGCTTAGCAAGTAATAATAATAATAATAATAATAATAATAATAATAATAATAATAATAATAATAATAATAATAATAAGAATAACAATAATAATAATAATAATAATAACAATATCTTAAGTGCAGCTGTTCATTTCTTTTCTCTCTGATAATGCTTTCTGTATTTCCTCTGTTTTTTTATGCAGTTTTATGTGTAGCCATATGCTGAAATACTCATTGTTATCTTAATTTTATTAAATGTACTACGATTCCCTCTTTCTCCTAACCGCAACATTCCCAGACATGCGACACAGCATGCGACAAGAAAAACAAGTCATCAATCACTTCTCCATAGTTCCTGACTCGCTTATTTCTTGAAGCTCTCACCTACCTCTTCCTCCTCCTCCTCCTCCTCCTCCTCCCTCCTCCTCCTCCTCTTCTCATCACTACTCTTATTCTTTTACCTCCCCAGACTCCATTCTTATCACATTTTTGATAACTTTGTTATATATTCCACCGCCCCTCATTGTTTTAAATCTTCATAATCGTGATTATGGGTAACAGAAATTAGCTATGAATATTATTTCTCTCTCTCTCTCTCTCTCTCTCTCTCTCTCTCTCTCTCTCTCTCATGAAGGATTCATATACATACAACACATAAATGCGGTGATGGGGAAATGAATGAGTCATATTTCAAATATAAAATCATAGTACAATGGTTTTAAATTTTAGATGTAAAGCTTTCTAAGTAAATTAATATATTATGTTGATGTAAGCTAATCTAAAGAACGGGAATAAGTTATTCGATTTATCTTTATCTGTTTAGCCATAGTAAAAATTGCCTCCAAATGTAACGTCACTTATGTAGAATTATTTACGGAACTTCATTTCCTTAAAGTCAAAGATGCTTAAAGAATACGGCACATAATACAACTCAATGAGAGAGAGAGAGAGAGAGAAGAGAGAGAGAGAGAGAGAGAGAGAGAGAGAGAGAGAGAACCCTAATCTACAAGAAGTTGAACTTGGCAACAAAGCCACGATCCGTCATTTGCCTCAGCTTATAATTGTAGACGTTGATTGTTCCAAATGGCAAGTTCGTGTCCCCTCACCTGTCATCTGGAATGTCTACTAAGAATGGTGGCATTCACAGCACCCGTGTTCATTTCCCCTAGAGAAATGATCATTTCCGTATAAACAGGAATGCTTCGGTTTTCCTTCGGTAGGGAAATAATATCGCGTTCCATTGCGTGTGATGTATTGCCCTTAGAAAGGTGTCTTTATGGAGAGAAGACGTCACAGGCAGTCCCTTTAACGAGGTACATCCTTGTAGATTTCATTAAAGGATTTGGAGAATTTATTTACGAGATTATTCAGAATGAGATATTTGTGTCCAAGATGATTTTTAGGATAAATGCACAAAGTAAGCATTGGGTTTAGCATATTAAGAATGTATTTTGAAACGTGAAAATGAACGATTAATTGTAGTGAAGGGGTTAGATGGGAAAATAGTAAAATGGAAAGGAACAGAATTCACTATGTTTTGTTTTGCATTCCAAACACTAAACACTGTTATTTCCTACAATTTCTCCTCACACGCATAGACACATAAATACACATCAAGAGAGAGAGAGAGAGAGAGAGAGAGAGAGAGAGAGAGAGAGAGGGAGAGAGAGATACAATGGTACAACAAATCAAAGTGTTACTTCTGAATGGCAAACCCCTCATCGGGGGAGGGCTTCTTTGAGGGGGTCCATACCCCTGCCCCCCGCCCCCCTCGCCCCTGTAGCTTTCACCCAGCGGCTTACAAGAGGGAGAGTTCGTGACTCGAGACGAGCTTATCTATAACAGCAGTTCGTAACGAGAGGCTACCTTCTGGACGCTATAATTACAGAGAGGTAAGACGGCTCTTTGGCAGACAGTGGGGTCCTTTCGTCATGACCCCGATGTGAAGGTGAAGACAGAAATAGGAAGCAAAAGGGAAGGAGCCAAAAATGATGGATGACTCCTGTGGACATATGAAGAACACCCTTTGAATGAATTTAAACTGTACCGAAGGGAAAGTCCGAGAAAAAGATGCAGCCAAAAATGAAGTATTATTTCTGTGGACATTTGAAAAAAACTTGAAGAACATTTTTGAATGTATATAAAGCTGTACTGAAGGCGAAGACAGAAAAAGGAAGCAGCCAAAAATGATGTATGACTTCTGTGGACATATGATGAACACTTGAAGAACATTTTTGAATGTATATAAAGCTGTACTAAAGGCGAAGACAGAAAAAGGAACCAACCGAAAAGGAAGTATGACTTCTGTGGACATATGAAGAACACTTGAAGAACACTTTGAATGTATATAAAACTGTACTGAAGATGAAGATTTAAAAAAATTAAGACGCAGCCAAAAATTATTTATTATTTCTGTGACATTTTAAGAACCATTTTGAATGTATATAAAACTGTACTGAAGGTGAATACAGAAAAAAAGGTGCAGCCCAAAATAATGTGACTTCTGTGGGTCATTTTGTAGAACACTTTTGAATGTATATAAAATTGTACTTCTGCATATATTTAAAGTAAAATTGCGTAAAATACTTATTTATACATTTGAGGTATTCTTTTAATGCGTAAGTACTGCAATTCAGTATTCTTTCAAACACGCTTTTTGAATGCGTATGATATTGTTACATACGCATACAATTGAGGTACAATGTAACATTATGGGCACATTTGAGGTACCGTTTTAAAATACATAAAGTGAAT
>NC_090740.1:28862644-28867644 GCF_036898095.1 Palaemon carinicauda
TATTACGAGTGTCCATAAGCTTTATGTTTCTTAATGTTTCCTTTATTTTTGTCTCAAAAATTTCACAAGCAATTTTTGATATCATCCCAAAAATTTCCTTATCCCGGGTATATAATGACCAAATCTTGCATAATATTGATAAAAAACCTTTTTTAGTAGATGATCATCTGGGAATCTTTCTTAAACTCATTAAAGGAATTTATTTGTGTTAGATGACACATATAAAGGATATGAGCCAGATATATGAACAAAAAACACCCTAGAAACCATAAAAATACACATAGATATTCACAGAGTCCTCCTAGAAATCCGTGACGAACTATGGTAATTCCCGCATTTCCCACGGACGAAGAATTCGAGGACCCCTTGTAGCCCATCCTGACCGAAGCGTGAAAACAACCCCAGATAAGGAGATTCCATTCAAAGAGGGTCGAGACAGTTGAAAAGACTATCTGCTTCGTGAATCTTCTTGTGTGGACGTCAGTGCATTTACTAAAGGGGTTAACAATTGAAGTAGTTGAAGGCATATCTATCTACGGAGGACTTTTCAAAGGACAAAATTTGTCGAGAGCTCTTTATAGGTACTTGTTTGTGGTAGATATATTTTTAAAATGAAAATATTAATCTATCTATCTATCTAGCTATCTCTTTATATCCAAATACATATGTATATATATATATATATATATATATATATATATATATATATATATATATATATATATATATATACCGTATATATACACACACATATATATATATATATATATATGTATATATATATATATATATATACATATATATATATATATATATATATATATATATATATATATATATATATATATATATATATATATATACCTTTCTGATTGGGAATACCTTAACGTGATAAAAGGGTTTGTCTACCGTCCTTATTAGCAAAGCTGTAATGAGTTGATTTGCTGTGAGCATTCACACTATCGCCAATCCACACTGGCCAGTATGGTGATTAGAATTGGTCAAACCACAGTATATATATATATATATATATATATATATATATATATATATATGTATGTATATGTATACATATATATAAATACACATATATATTATATATGTATATATTATATATATTATATATTATACATATACATTATATATATCATATATATATTATATATACATACATATATTATATATATATATAATATATATATATATATATCATATATATACATATACATATATATATATATATATATATATATACATATGTATACATACTTATATATATATTTGTATATATATGTATATATATATGTATATATACACATATATATATAGATACATATATATGCGTGTGTGTATATATATGTATATATATGTGTGTATATTATATATATGTATATGTATATGTATATATACATATGTATATATATGATATATATAGATATATAATATATATATAATATATATATGATATATATAATATATATATGATATATATAATATATACAGTATATATGATATAGCTGTGTGTATCGCAGTACACCTGTTCCCCTTTAGAAAAGCTGACTCCAGAAGGGTAGAGCCTCACAGTTTTCATCAAGCTGAATTTCCTACACACACTACACCATTCCCCCGTATTTTACATAGAATTTTGTGTTTCTGAGATGTTAAGGCGTTTCCTTTTTAACCTCCCTCCCTTCTTTCTACATGGAAGAACCACCTCAAAACAGTGAGCTATTCCTCCATCTACTCTGCTATTTTTTTACTCTATATATCTTCATATTTTGCATTCTTTTATTTCTTCTTGCGTATCGCAAACAATTTGTCTTAACAGGTTCATTATTTTATCATTTTCTTACCGGAGAACTATTATGGTAATCCCTTCTTTGACCTTTATACAAAAAAAAAAAAAAAAATCTTTATTTTTAAAATTTCCTTTATCCAGTCATGCCTTCCAAACCTTGTCAAACACTCAATTAAACTTTCACTACCTTACAACAGCACATATCATTTGTAATTCCATCTACACTAGGTTCACATAATTTGTTTTGGCTAAATCATTCCTTGATTCCACAACATGCACTTTCAGAAGGACAATCTAACTAAAATAAACCCTTTTACTATTTTTGTCATAAATATAATCATCAAATAAAGAGTTTCCATTAATGAGATTAGCAAAAGGGAATATCATGTCAACACTCACTACAATGTTCTATATCTATCTGTAGGAGAAAGGTGTAGGGCGTTTGATCTTTCTAACTGTGATATACTAATTAAACATGTTTCTTTAACTGCTAACAACTCATTAGAAATTCTAGTTGTCTTTTCGATAGTAAATTGACGTTTGAGAAACAATTCGGTTTATCTCCTAATTAAATGAATAAAAAAATCCGTATGAGATCTATCTACCTAGAAGAAAAATTTTCATTCTTATAGTCTGACATATCTTGAATATTGCTCTTCCATCTTAACTGACTCTCATCTGAAATTGTTGGGCAAACAATTGAGGTCTATTAAATTTCTTATTCCTGATTATATCAATCTCTGCACTATCGTAGAATTACTGCACCGTGCATGGTGTGTATTTTTTAAAAATTATATCTTCCTAGACCATTTATCAACCACAGAGTTATTGATGTGCCCGATAGTTTTTACATGATATAATACTCGGATAAAAGACCTTGCAATATCTGAAACAAAAGGAAACATAATTTTCAATAACCTAAGTACCGCTATTATGCTTTTGAATCTATACAGTAAAACAAAGTTATCTTTTCAGCCGTTTGCTTGCCCAATTTTCTTTATCTTTAAGTAAATGAAGAATTATGTAAAAAGTTTTTATTAATGAAAATATCGGTTCAGATTTTTTTTTTTGTTTCGCTAAAACCATTTTTGATTGGAAATGCAAACGTACAGTACCGAAGTTGTTTTTTTCATCTTGAAAGGAGCAGCATTTTTTTTCTATTGTAAAATAACCCTGCAAATTTTATTTATCTATATTACCTGCGAGACAACTGAATGTAATATAAGCATGTTGAGCGCAAATTGTGATATAAGTCGAAAAGAAGGGGAAGAAAATCTAGAAAAAAAAACATGCGTAAAACAGTTAAATAAGATATTGTCTTTCCCAAACTCCTATAGATGAGCGAGAGAAGAAGATTCATGAAGGCAGGTGATGAGGAAGATTGCCAGCAGAAGGAAAGGTCTCTGTATAGTAGTTGCTGTTGGTGGAGGAGGAGGAGGAGAAGGAGGAGGAGGAGGAGGAGGAGGAGGAGGAGGAGGGGAATGAGAGGTTGAAAGAGATGGAAGTTAAACACAGCTTTCTCCTCTGCTAACCCAATCTTGCCTCCGAGGGACCTACTAAGACTGTGGAATTCCTCGTGTGTTCTCTGCTCGGCCAAATTAAACGTCTGGCTTCTACGCTCTTCAATCCGTGCTTCCGGCCGTCCAGACATAACCATTAGTCCCCCTCAAACATAAAGCAATAACAAAACTAACACGGATAAATGCATTAGCTTTGACATATATCTCGTTTCGTCAAAGCAGTGAAAATCCCATTTTTTTTTTTTTTTTTTTTTTTTTTAGTTGAGGAAAATGGGATTAGTTCCCTTCAACAATTATATGGATTTCGATTCATATATTTTTTGTGACATACTGTATAAGTTCACATCTATATTTTTGTAATACAATAATGTACATTAATAGAATGTAATTTATCTTTATAATTCAAGAAATAGCTAATTTGAAAGTGTTCTACACATATTGCAGTAAATATATACCATCGATGTTATTATAATTAGTAAAATGTATATTTATATTGAGAAACATACAAATTCCTTCCCAAAATAAAGTGACAAATTTAAATAAATCTATCAATATTTCTAACACATCGTTGAATGAATTAGAATTTATCGATAAAAGTGATTGGACGAATACATTTCCCTTTATCTCTTACTACTTGCTTTCAAATAGGACACACGCTTTCTTTATCCGAACTTTCATCCAAAATGGCTGTTTGCTAACGCTCAAGAAATGGCCCTTCGGGGATTAAGACCCATTTAGTAGTCAGTGCGTTTCTAGTATCTATTCTTCATCTAGGAGAGTTTGGAGCTAGTTCTAGCTGACACTTAAGTACAATCTCTCTCTCTCTCTCTCTCTCTCTCTCTCTCTCTCTCTCTCTCTCTCTCTCTCTCTCTCTCTCTCTCTTCTCTGGCATCGTGCCTAGTAGCTCAAGTAGTATCGTGCTCATTTCTCAAGCGATTAGACAGGTATTTAATCCTAGAATCGAACGAGGGAGTGAATGAATATCATGGGATCATTTCCTTAATAAAATAAAAGCAAAATCACACATATTATTATTATTATTATTAATATTATTATTATTATCATCATCATCATCATCATCATCATCTTATTATTATTATTATTATTATTATTATTATTAGCATCATCATCATCATCATCATCATCATCATTATTATTATTATTATTATTATTATTATTATTATTATTATTATTATTATTAGCCAAGCTAAAACCCTAGTTGGAAAAGCAAGATGCTATAAGCCCAAGGGCTCCAACCGGGAAAAATAGCTTAGTGAGGAAAGGAAAAAACGAAATAAATAAACGATATGATAAATAATTAACAATTAATAAAATATTTTAGAAACTGTAACAACATCAAAACAGATATTTCGTAAATAAACTATAGAAAAAAAATTATGTCAGTCTGTTCAACATGAAAATATTTGCTGCATGTATCTATCTGTCAGTTTATGGTTGAGGTTTAAAAATTGGATTCAAAATAGGAAGCGCAAGAGACAGAGAAAGAAAGACGCAAGAAATTCCAGCTAAGCCAGAACATATGCTACTTTACATAATTGACAAAAGGACCTCATTGAAGTAATCCTCACTCCACCAGTATGAAACTATTAATGGAATATTCAAGAGATATTCTACGTGTTTATGTCATTATGCATGTTGCATAAAATTTTTCATAACTCTGA
>NC_090740.1:28872644-28875144 GCF_036898095.1 Palaemon carinicauda
CTTTCATGTTGAACAGGGTGACATAAGTCTCTTTGTATAGTTTATTTATGAATTATATATCTTAATGTTGCTACTGTTAATAAAATATTTCCTCTCAATTGTTCATTACTTCTTTTGTAGTTTACTTATTTCTTTATTTCCTTTCCTCACTGGGGTATTTTTCCCTGTTGGTTGTTGAATCGGTGGAATTTCAAAAGTTCAAACTTGCATCGAATGATTTTACGTTGAACAGGCTGAGATAAGTTTCTTTTTTTCTTTACTGTTTTTAAATGAAATGTCTATTTTAAAGTTGTCACTAGGCTATTTTTTCCCGTTGGAGCCCTTGGACGTATAGCATCCTGCTTTTCCAACTTGGGTTATAGCTTAGCTAATAATAATAATAATAATAATAATAATAATAATAATAATAATAATAATAATAATAATAATAATAATAATAATAATACATTTTGAATTGAAAATGAAAATGCAGTAATTATCCTTAAAGTATTTCCAATATAGAAGTATTTAAGATACAGTAGGTGGTAACAATAATACTTAAGTTAATTGAAAATGCAGTAATTATCCTTAAAGTATTTCCAATATGGAAGTATCTAAGGTAGGTGGTAACAATAATACTTAGGTTAATTCCCTTGTTAAATATCTATGACATAAGTCTTTTGTAAATAGAATTTTCATACTGTTTATCATTAGTTTATCAATCATCAGTTTAATTATTTTATAACTTTTCATGAGTTGTTTCTTTTATATACAACAACATTATGATAAATATATTTTTAATCATTTGAAAGGAGTATCCCCCAAGAATCAAAGGATGTATGCTAATAACTTTTATTTAAAAAAAAGAACTTGCAGGATACACACACCTCAGTCATTAGATTTTATGATCTTTTCAGTGTATTTCTTCATATTTTCTAAGGTTTGGAAAAGACGATTAATTGTGAAATCCCTTCTCTAATTGATAAACCGTTCCCCCACCCCCACCCCCCCAAAAAAGAAAAAAGATGGATATAACAAGTCTCCCTATTTTTTTTTCTTTATATGTACCAGCTTCAGTGGATAATTGCGATGCATGATGTTTAAAACATCTCATTAAAAACATTGTAATTTGCATAATGATCATCATTTACAGCTCCCAGTGGTTTACCAATTTTGCAATAACTACGGAAAACTGTTATTGCACAGACAGACACTCAACCGCACGTCTGAAGCACCATCCCTCTTTCTTGCCACCTGCAACAACCTCCATAGAAGGCGTAAACAAAAGAAGGTCGGTCTAAGAGAAGGGAAGGTAATAGCCGCTCGCCAAACTCACCCGTCGTTGCTTAAAATGGAACAGTATGTCACCAAGAAGATGAGCTACGTGATCATAGTCTTTGGCGTGCTCTGTGTTGCTTCGGTAAGGCCATCCTGCAGGCAATCCTCTCCGGTAATTTTCTAGCCTTGCTGAACGCTTTACTTTCGTTTCTGTAATACTTTAGTGGTGGATCTGATCTTAAATGGAAGATTTACGATGCGTAGTTTAAAATGTGCTTTCTCTTCTGCCATTTTTAAGTCGCCGAGGGCTATGTGATATTGTTGCTGGTATAGACATACTATTCCAGGGAATGATCCATAAAACAATAAATTTACTTTCTACTGTTCTATATAAGCTGTTCGGATCTGTTCTTTGCAAAAGATGGCCGATGTGGTAACGTCCCTGACTGGTGAACACCAGACTGAGGTTTGAGTCCCGCTCAAACTCGTTGGTTTCTTTAGCCGTTGCAACCTCACTATCCTTGTGAGATATGAGTGTGGGGTTTGGGGAAGCGTATAGGTCTATCTGCTGAGTCATCAGCAGCCATTGCCTAGCGTTCCTTGGGCCTAGCTTGGGGGGAGAGGGGGCTTGGGAGCTGATCATATGTATTTATGGTCAGTCTCTAGGTTGTCCTGCTTGATAGAGCAGTGTCACTGTCCCTTGCCTCTGCCATTCATGAGCGGCATTTAAACCTTTAAACCTTTAAATATGTAAAATTCCACAACTTAGGCAGGGTATTACCAAAGAGATACCAATCATCTCATGTCTAAACAACTGTAAATCTACCCTACTCTTTAAATAGTCCGTGTCACTTTATTCCACTTAATACTTGTATTAGGTTAGCCATCTTTATTGAGATTTATGCAAAGGTGTGCGCATGTAAACATAGAATTTTCAGCTCTCCTTCTCTTTCCCCGTCTAACGATACTATGTAAAAGGCCTCTCTTCTGAAGAATCAGCAAATAATGAATGAAAAAAATAGCACTGTGAAAAGTAGGACCCCATGAAAAAGTATCTTCCAGAGGAGAGTTGTAAGCTCTTCTATACTAGCAATCAATTATCACATTGAAATCAACCTACAAAATAGATTTTTTTTGTCTTATATAGTTCAGAATATAAGAACAGAAACCTATTCCAGCTTTACAACAATCTTTCTAAGAGGAATTGTAAAAAAGCTTTAGGGTTGTGATGGCCTGGTGGTAG
>NC_090740.1:28885144-28887644 GCF_036898095.1 Palaemon carinicauda
GCACCTGTATGAATTTCCTTTGGGAAACTCAGTATTGCTTTTAGTTTTCTCTTTCGTATTTGAATGGGAAATAAGTGAACCTGCTTTTGGAAGTTCGAATATCTCAGGTTCCTAAATCTTCATAGTTGTAAATCTTTACATTTTTTTTTCACAAGGGTTTAGTGGTCAACATTAAGATTATCCTTTTTTATATGCCCAGCAAAGTAAAAAGGAAAAAAAAAAAAAAATCAGGCAGTCTATGATTAACTTCATGGCACCTGTATGAATTTCCTTTGGGAAACTCAGTATTGCTTTTAGTTTTCTCTTTCGTATTTGAATGGGAAATAAGTGAACCTACTTTTGGAAGTTCGAATATCTCAGGTTCCTAACTTGATCACCTTACTCCTGATAATGATGATAAAACCAGGGATTTTAAACTGTATAGTTCAGTGTTACAGCGTCTGCACTCTGATCTCCAGTGTCTTTGGACTAAGCTTTATTAAATATCAATTATTCTTAAGTACAATTTCTTTTCCATTCTTTTTTCTGTACTTTTATCTTACCAGTTGAAAAGCTAGCCGGTGATTTATTTTACATGAGTAAAGTATTTCCCTTTTTAATAACACCTTTACTTATTCTCACACTGCCATATTTTACTTTCTGGCAATCACGTTAGACATTTTCACGTTCTTTTGACTCGTCATCATTAGAGATAATTTTTATCATAAAAACCAATAACGATGATGATACTAAGATGATAATAGTATACGGTGCCTTGTGGATACGGCTTTTCAATACAGTATCAATGGCTTCCATCATATATAGTCCCTTGGGAGAGGATCTACCATTTTTGTCAAACGAGTCTCTTCATCTGAATTGAATGACAATGACTTGCTCCATCAGGATTTTGGTGCTTGAAATCAAAACCTTGTTTCAATTTCTCACAGGACGAACAGAGGAAAAAATTACATTTCTGAAGAACGCTCTGAAATTAAGAGAATGTTTTTTTTTTTTTTTTTTTTTTTTGCATGATATTGGATGTGCCGAAGGACAGAAAGCTGAACTTATGACAATATCGAAATCAAAGTTGTGTGCTGGAGTTAGAAAAAAGCTAAGGAAAGAAAATACAGCATTGTCAAGTGTGGCACGAATAACGAAAAAGTTCCAAAATTTAGGGACACATTGGTGGCAGACGGAAGAGTGACTATGTTAAGCATTGTAATGGCAAAAACATGCTTGTTTTGATAAACCTATCATAGGTAGATTTTACTTATGATTCTTTTTTTATTCATATTTATTTTGTACCATTTCTTATGGTGGCAGGAAGGACATGTAAATTTCAGCGATATCTTGTTTATTTCACATACTTGGTAGCCTAAGTGTGCTTCCTCCGGGTGTTAAAGATTGTTAGGCAATTTAACTTGACTCCTTTCTTTTCCTTTTTCAAAGCTTGCATGGTCGAGTAAAGACATAAGAGGCCAGATTCGGACGTAGACTTTGCTATAGTGCCAGAAGCTATGTAGAATATATAAAACCTTTTAAACCAAGAGGAGCACTTTCTTAGCTATATTCTTACTGTTTTTCTTAAATGAAAATGAAGCAAAAATAAGGTGAAATGTTATTGAGAGGATTCACCTCAGCAACGTATGCCAGATTAAGAATGGCTTACATGGTGAAGAATTTAAAGGATAAGGCACAAGAAAAACTGTTAGGATTGCTGAAAACGTGCTGAGTTTGTTGGGATTGTGCCAATTAAATTTTTATAAAACATGTATACTAAGCAAAAAATACAAGGAAGGGATTTACCTATAATAAGAACATTGCTCTACAAGAAGGAAGGGACTTATTTATATGGAGAACATTGCTCCACAAGAAGGAAGGGACTTAATTATATGGAGAACATTGCTCTACAAGAAGGAAGGGACTTATTTATAAGCAGAACATTGCTCTACAAGAAGGAAGGGACTTATTTATATAGAGAACATTGCTCTACAAGAAGGAAGGGACTTAATTATAGGCTGACCATTGGGTTTACAAATCTATTGATAAGGTAACGACTCGACTATCTTGGCTATGGCAGTGCATTTAGGGTAGAGAAGACTTGATTTATCAATGACGAAACTTCTTTGTGAGTGTATAAAACTAACGAGTCACTCAATTCAGTGTACAAATTTTTATCCATGACTCAGAACTCACAGGAGTATTGCAGAGACTACTGCCAACTTTTTTTTTTTTTTTTTTTAAATACCACTTTCTTAGATGATAGGGCTTCCTGCTAAAGAGAAACTCGCTCCCATATCTTTCACTTGACTCATCCATTTCACAATTTATTTTGTGGAACTATGAAAGTAGAAGCAATTATTTCGATCTAAAGTAGTACGGTTATCATATTTGATTAAAATTATACAGCATAGTCATATAAACAGATCTATAGAATGCAAAACTCAGAAAAGTAAGTTTATCCACATATTCCTTTTCCCTTTTTTTTTTTTTTTTTTTTTTTTTTTAGAAAACCTTATTG
>NC_090740.1:28895144-28915144 GCF_036898095.1 Palaemon carinicauda
AATAGATTAACCACAACAGTTGTTAAACATAGCAAATCTCTTGCTGAAAACAGAAGGCTTACGCATAATCTGCGGGCTATAGCCTGCAACTATATGAAGCTACTATCTGTATGTAGGAAAATGAAGTGTCCTCCATTCTCTGGTAAACTTTAGAATGTAAATTGCAAGAAACGCTGGATTTGAGGTACATTCTTCTTCCTAATGAGAGACGAATCTGTTCCACCCCGAAGGATCAATCTTCACCTTTCTCGTGGGTCCCTCCCCGGAGGCATCCTTTTTTACCTCCGGCTCCCCCATCAAACTGCTTCTTTAGCGCCGACTTTGCGGCAAAGCTGGTTGCGTAATGCGAGCATGTGCGTCTTCGCCCAGAGGCAGAAACCCTCCCGCCAAACCGCCTCTCTCTCTCTCTCTCTCTCTCTCTCTCTCTCTCTCTCTCTCTCTCTCTCTCTCTCTCTCTCTCTCTCTCTCTCAAAGTTTCACTTTTTGGACCTACGTGTCTGCGACCCACAACGCATCTGCTCTCCTCTTCTGTCCGTTTTTCTTTTGTTTCTTTCTTGTCAATATGCCATCTCAATATCCTACTGAATCAGTGCCTAGGCAAAGAACTATTTCACTATATACTTCCCATGTTTACTTTTGTATTTTGCAAACGAATGAGTGATCGTCCAGAGGAAGTTTGTAGTAGGAGATGCGGCACTCGACCGAGAGGAGAGACCTGAAGTATTTATTATGATATGCACGTAAGAGAAAGCGCTCTCCGGATGTGCCGAGGAAAAATTCACAGTCAGCAGCTAAGAAGACGAAAGTTCCATGGCGTTGTGCTTTATCCTGTGACGATAAAATAGAAGGAAGAGAATACATGATGTCTAAAAGAAATGCTGAGATTTTATTTTGTTTCTGAGTAGGGTTACTTAATGATTAACATTACAAAGATTCTATAACTATCTTCAAAGTATGAAATAGCAGAATTAAGATAATAAAGAAAATGTTCTGTAGGTTATTGCAGTTCGACAATGTACAAATTAGCCTTGAAGAGCAACACTAGAAATAGAGGCTCAAATAATAATTGGGTTCAAAGAACAATAATAATCAAATATCTTGTTGGGTTAGAGTTCTCTTGATTGAGGGTACACTCGGGCACACTATTCTATCTTATTTCTCTTCCTCTTGTTTTGTTAAAGTTTTTATATTTTATATAGGAAACATCCATTTTAATATTGATGCTGTTCTTAAAATATTCTATTTTTCCTTGTACCCTTTCCTTACTGGCTATTTTCCCTGTTGGAGCCCCTGGCTTATAGCATCCTGCTTTTTCAACTAGGATTGTAGCTTAGCCAGTAATAATAATAATAATAATAATAATAATAATAATAATAATAATAATAATAATAATAATAATAATCTGGAACCACCCACTCCAGGTGAAAAGCAATGGAGAGGGAAAAATACATATTATCTTGCATAACCTCATGACTAAGATGCTAGAATCCCAGAGAGACTGAGTTAAATTTTTGGGTAAGGACGAATGCAACATTGTTTTGTGTCGACCTAAACTATGAGTAATGTCCATAATAGAATAATAGTCAGTTTACTGAGCTAGAAATCTCGCAAAACTCTCACTAAAAAGTGGATGGGTAACACTCATATGGGCTAGTTACTTGTATACCACATATTATTGAGTATGTATATAATGTATATACAGTGTATATATATATATATATGTATATATATATATATATATATATATATATATATGTATGCATATATATATACATATATATATATATAGATATATATATATATATATATATTTGCATACATATATATATATATATATATATATATATATATATATATATATATATATATATATATATATACTTGAAAGGCGTCGCGTTTCATTTGTATTATAATTGACAAGAAACAAAAGGTATTTCCTTCTTTAGTAATAGCGCTTCTCAATTAATTATATATAGATATGTGAAAAGTCCTGTGCTGCATTAATTCATATATGATTGGTAAATTGATTGATTGATTTGTAAGTTTTCTAACATTGGAAGTCATTGACGCCGATATCGTTAGAGAATAAAAGGAAATTCAATTGAAATTAAAATATCTCGGTAAGATATAAAAAGTTAGCTCATAAAACTTAGGTGACTATGTAATGAATGTTATCGTTGTGGAATCACTCATAGAATCTTATTATATGAATACAATAAATTAATTAGCTATTATGTGGATAATTCTCGTTTTTAGATTAGAATTGGTATGATTAGCGCCAGTATTATCCTTTTGATAATAATAATAATAATAATAATAATAATAATAATAATAATAATAATAATAATGATAATAATAATGATAATAATAATAATAATAATAATAATAATAATAATAATTATTATTATTATTATTATTATTATTATTATTATTATTATTATTATTATTATTATTATTATGCTGTATTTATATATTGTTTAGCTACAATTTACGGTAAGGCTTTTTATTGCATTAGACAGCATGTCAGAACATTTGAAAGGATTATTAATTTGAATGAAAAGGTCTTGTCATTCAAAAAAGGTAACTGATACCAATTAATGGAAATGATAAGACGTATTTGCATACAGAAAGACAAACAATTACACACGTACACACACAAAAACACATACAGACATACATACACACACACTCACATATATATATATATATATATATATATATATATATATATATATATATATATATATATATGTGTGTGTGTGTGTGTGTGTGTATGTGTGTTTATGTATGAGTCTATATATACTGGACCTTGATGATTATGGAGGTGTAAACTCAAATGATTTTTTTATAAAAACAGCTGATTTCTTAGTGCCTAAGTTTTTCTTCTTTTCTGCAAGTTGGTAAGATGAGGATCTTTTTGCACGTGTTGGAGAATCGGCAATGCTATTCCGTTGGGTAAATATATTTGCGGTAGTTCTAGCCTTGCTGATTAGTGCCTAATTTCTATCACTCCCAAATCACCTAAAGTTTTGAGCGTCTTTTGGCAAAATGTCCAAATAGGTATCATAAGGTAATCAGTTCTTTCCGAGTATACAGTTTGGCTTTCGCAAAGGCCTTGGAGCAATTATAATGCCCTTCTTACAATTTCCAATATCATACAGAAAACCATCGATTTTGGTCAGGAAGTTCTTATGATTGAGAGAGAGAGAGAGAGAGAGAGAGAGAGAGAGAGAGAGAGAGACTCAAGCTCTGTGATGTAGACCAGGCACACATACCTACAATCAAACAGACACAAACAACTATCATTAATGCACAAGGGAATCAAAGACAAAACTCTTATGATTAAGAGAGAGAGAGAGAGAGAGAGAGAGAGAGAGAGAGAGAGAGAGAGAGAGAGAGAACTCATGCTCTGTCAGGCGCACCATACAAGCATACCTACAAGCAAACAGACACACAAACAACTATCATTAATGCACAAAGGAATCCAAGACAAAACATGTCATACACGATCATTTCAATCCATCTCCACCAGCCTCCTCTTCCCTCCTAAATCCTTTCCTAACGTTCAAGGCATTAGCTAATTACCTAATGACCATTAGACTGCCATCCCCTACACTTCCCGTCAACCAAGTTACTTAGCCGGGTTTACACGATCGATCGGTTCGTCGAACGCGGTTCAACAGACAAGTGTTTTAAGTAATGTTTGAACGTGTGAACGGGGTATTTGTCTGTCGAATAGTTCGCAGAAAGTCTGTTCTCGCCTGACTTTTTGGACGGGGCTTTATTGTTCATAAACCTTACCCATTTGTGACTGATTCCAACTCTTCGAACCGTTTGACAAGCAGGTTCGACAACCGGGGTCGACGAACCGTTCCATTGTGTAAACCCCGCTTTATGTAATACCAACATCACGATCAGGGATCCTTTTAAGAGAGCGTGCGCATTGCCTTCATTGGGAGGAAGAGCCGGGATTAATGAGGAACTTTCATCGGTGCTGGAAGGTATACAGTAAGTTAGGGTATGGGAGGAACCAAGGTCTATAGACCTTGGGAGGAACTGTACACGAGGAAATGCGGTTTGTTTGTTAGCTTTAATGATGTCTCGATGATTGAGGGCGTGGAAGAAATGTGGTAAGGGAGGTAATTTGATTGTAATTTGACGAGGAGTTAGGAGAGGCCATTTCAATTTGATAGTTTATGATATTGCAGAAGAGGTATTTTAAGAGAGATTCTACTTCATTTGGGTTTTCAAAATAGAAAAAAATCAGCACTCTCCAACGGTTTTGACATATGCCTAACATAACCTAAAGCAACCCTCTTCCACTCAGGTCATGCACTGCACAGTTTAGTCGTCAGGAGGTTGAATGAGGTACGCACTGTTAAAAAATTGCCGTAAAAACGGTAAAATTCTGGAATAAATGTTGCCAGGCATTTACTGTTTTAAAAACGGTTATTGTTATTATTATTATTATTATTATTATTATTATTATTATTATTATTATTATTATTATTATTATTATTATTAGCTAACCTACAACCCTAGTTGGAAAAGCAGGATGCTATATGCTCAGGGGCTCCAACAAGGAAAATAGCCCAGTGGGGAAAGGAAACAAGGAAAAATAAAATATTTTAAGAACAGTAACAACATTAAAATAAAGATCTCCTATATAAACTATAACACTTTAACAAAACCAGAGAAAGAGAAATAAGATAGAATAATGTGCCCGGGTGTACCCTCAAGCAAGAGAACTCGAACCTGAGATAGTGGAAGACCATGGTACAGAGGTTATGGCAATACCCAAGACTAGAGAAAATTGGTTTGATTTTGGAGTGTCCTTCTTGAAGAGCTGCTTACCATAGCTAAAGTCTCTTTTCTACATTTTCCAAGAGGAAAGTAGCCACTGAACAATTACATTGCTGTAGTTAACCCCTTGGGTGAAGAAGAATTATTTGGTAGTCTCAGAGTTGTCAGGTGTATGAGGACAAAGCAGAATATGTAAAGAATAGGCTAGACTATTCGATGTGTGTGTATGCAAAAGGAAAATGAACCGTAACCAGAGAGAAGGATCCAATGTAGTCTTGTCTGGCCAGTCAAAGGACCCCATAACTCTCTAGTGGTAGTATTGCAGAAGAGGTATTTTGAGAGAGATTCTGCTTCATTTTGACACCTCAAATTAGATTTTCAAAATAGAAAAGACCTAACACTCTCCAAAAATGAAAAAATGAGAAAGCATAATATTGGGGGAAAGATAGGAAAATGGGTAAAAGAATTCCTGCAAAACAGAAAACAGATAGTGGTTGCAAATGACGAGAAATCAGATGAAGCTCAGGTAATATCTGGCGTGCCACAAGGTACGGTTTTAGCTGCACTGCTGTTTGTTATTATGATCTCAGACATAGACTGCGATGTTGAAAACTCTGTAGTGAGAAATTTCGCCGATGATACAAGAATAAGTAGAGAAAATACTTGTGATGAAGATAGGAACTCACTACAAAGAGATCTAAACAAAATATATGAATGGGCGGAGATAAATAGTATGGTATTTAACTCCGATAAATTCGAATCAATGAATTATGGAAACAGAGAAGGAATGGTATATGCATACAAGGGACCTAATAACGAATAACGAGACAATCACAAACAAGGAAGCAATTAAAGACCTTGGTGTAATGTTAAATAGGAATATGTTATGCAACGACCAAATAGCAACACTGTTGGCTAAATGTAAAGCAAAAAGGGGAATGTTATTCAGACACTTTAAAACAAGAAAAGCTGAACACATGATTATGCTTTACAAAACTTATGTACGTAGTACACCTGAGTACTGCAATGTGATATGGTACCCACACTACCAAAAGGATATTGCACAAATAGAGAGTGTACAAAGGTCCTATACTGCTAGAATAGAAGAAGTTAAGGACCTTGACTACTGGGAAAGACTGTAAATTTTAAAACTATACAGTCTAGAAAGGAGAAGAGAACGCTACATGATAATACAAGCATGGAAGCAAATAGAAGGAATTACTGAAAACATCATGGAGCTAGAAATATCAGAAGGAGCAAGCCGAGGTAGATTAATAGTGCCTGAAAATATTCCAGGTAAACTAAGAAAGGCGCACAGGACATTAATCCACTACGCACCAGCATCGATAAAGCAGCGACTATTTAATGTGCTGCCAGCTCATCTAAGAAACATATCAGGAGTGAGCGTAGATGCGTTTAAGAATAAGCTCGATAAATACCTAAGATGCATCCCAGACCATCCAAGACTGGAAGATGCAAAATACACCGGAAGATGCATTAGCAACTCTCTGGTGGATATACGAAGTGCCTCACACTGAGGGACCTGGGGGAACCCAAACAAAAAATAAGGCAATAAGGCAAATAAGGCAAACGGGGAGATGATAAATGGCTTCGCTCCAGATGATTTAAGCTTTTGTGATTGGTTCCGCTTCCTAGTTTGCCTGACCAATGGGAAATATGGAAAGGTCGTATACCTATCATAATTTTCAGATTGACAAATATATATTGTCTAGCATATCAACTGATGAGCGCAAAGGTTTATCAACTGATGACAGCAAGGGTTTATCAGCTGGTGACAGCAGAGGTTTATTAACTGATGACTTTAAAAGTTTATCAACTGATGACAGCAAGGGTTTATTAACTAAATAAATTGCAATAGCTCGATAGTTACTATTATCTTTTTATGTTTAAATGTCAGAGACTGGGAGATGCAGACACATCGAAACATGAAAATAACTATCTTTTTATGTTACTAAAGGTTAAAAGTAATTACAAGTGATCTTTTGTGAAAGGTGTCGCTATCACAGGAGTCTTAATTTTACAATTGTTGTTCGCATGACAACCTTAACTATGCAACCTGAAATATTTTTTTACTTAAACTTTAAATTACTTTATCATTCGGTGGTAAATCATACTTTAGCAGTAACTTATTTAGTTCTTATCGATAAATGTTTGCTGTTGTTTACAAGCGAGTGAGAACATACATACTTTCCTCTTCACCTAAACAAAGTAATTGTTTTATTTGTCTTAAATTCACCGCAAATAGAGTAATAGATGTTAGAATGTATAGTTTTCTTAGCAGGTTGACACACTTCTAGAAACGGCAGGAATCCAATAGAATGAGTATTTATCTTTTGTTACTGTTCTTAAAATATTTCACTTTAATTGTTCATTACTTCTCTTGTAGTTTATTTATTTCCTCATTTCCATTCCTAAATTGGATATTTTTCCCTGTTGGAGACCTTGGTCTTATAGCATCCTGCTTTTCCAAATATGGTCGTACCTTAGCTAATAATAATAATAATGATAATAATAATAATAATAATGATAATAATAATAATAATAATAATAATAATAATAATAATAATAATATTAATGATAGTAATAATAATAATAATAATAATAATAATAATAATAGTAATAATAATAATAATAATAATAATAATAACATGTCTGTTTTGTTTACCCCAGAATATTGATATTACTACTATTAATAATTGTATACCTAGAATAATCTAAATCATACAATAATGCTATAACCTCTGGCCAAACATTATTACTATTTCACATGTAAATTAATTAATGGGTAATTACTAATAATTGTTAATAGAATTATTACATACAATGTCTCTATTTGTTTTATATAAAAAAACCTTCAAGAAAATATTGAAATATTTCTTTCCTTTTTAGATACAAACCTGGAAATCCTACTGGAACAAGGATGAATCGAAGTAACGGTATCAAAGCCTTATGATCATAGAAATTAATTTTGCAATCGCTAACTTAAGGATTTCCACATCATTTCGGCATAAAAAGGACAGTCATAAAACCAGATTCGACTGACATTAATGCGAAAGTAACTGGTATCAGCTATTAATCAGGTGATCACCTGTTTTCAAATAGGATGTACACTTCATCTTGGATCGAGTCCACGTGCTCCAAATTCCCTACAAACGAGTTTCGACGCCTTTTTATGGGAGTTAGTTTTTGCCCTTCTGCAGCCATAGGTGTATCTGAAAGGTTACAGAGAGTCTATAAATAAACCTGACACCCTAGGATCCCTTTCTGGATTAAGATTAAGCAGCACATTAGGTAATCTAGTTTATAGTCCATAAAATGAATATCCTTTTGATTAGTTTTTTTTTTTTTTTTGTGTGTGTGTGATATAAGCTGTTAAAAACTATAATTTTAATCGGAAATTCTCCGTAAAAATATGCTGTTCTCAGTCGTATTTCAGTGAAATACAGGCGACCATAATTTTTACCCTACTTTATTATTATCTTTTACGGGTTGTTGACCGTATAATCAATCCTTTCCGTCAATATATCCGTTTTTAAACTGACGAATGCCTGGCAACAGGAAAAAGGAACAAGGAAAAAGGAATCTAGAAAAACTATAAGCTGAAGTAGCTCCAGGACTCATGCAGAAGAATGTGAACCTAGGAACGGTGCACATCATAAGAAAAGTGATGGACTCCTAAGGAGGCAGGATGCAACCCGAAACCCTATATTATAAATACCCCCCAGTCGAAAGACTGAGATAAAAAAAAAAAAATAATGATAAAATTGTACTAGGTGGTAAACATATTAAAGCACAAAAATGTTGGTCTCCAGTATTCATTGAAATGAAACTGCATAGATAATTTTTGGATGTACTGGTTGAGTAATATTTAGTAATATTTAATATTTGCAATAAAAAAAGTATTCTAAGGAAAAGACATTGTTCTCTACCTCAATTATGAAAGGCAACATGAAAACGGAATCGTATGATAAAAAGAAAAAATGGTGACTTCGATCTTACAGGGCAAACATGATAAAAACGCAAAATTGAATCTAATATTAAATGATAGAAACTTGCAAAGAACAAACTTAAACTGAATATTGAATAGGAAACACGATAACAACGAAAATTGGAACCCTACAATATTAATCATACTGTATTACAAGATAAAAAAACAATTATGTATCATACTTTAAATGTTAAAAATCGTAATTCCAAAAAGAGGCAATGGAGAAATTCAACTTGAATTTTAAATAAATTTTCGACTCATTGCTCAGCAAATGCTCGTCGTATGTAGATAATTTTATTAGAATTTATCGCAGTCGACCAAAATGTAAATTTGTTCATAAACGAACCACTTCTAAAGAATGTTAATAACCTTTAATGATCATCAAGGAAAGTCTTCATGGAGGAGAAAACTGTCTCAATTATATTCTCAAATTAGAACTGTTTATATTAAGGAAATGAGGTTTCTTACATTCACTTCTCTTGTTCACCATCATTTAACAATATTAATGATAATGATAATTATCACAACTATCAATAGTATTGTTATTATCATAATTATTATTATTACTATTTGTTATTTTTGGTTTAGATAACATGAAATTACTTACATTGTCAAATAGTTCATGCAGCTGCTAAGAAACTAGTTCTTCTTCTTCTTCTTCTTCTTCTTCTTCTTCTTCTTCTTCTTCTTCTTCTTCTTCTTCTTCTTCTTCTTCTTCTTCTTATTATTATTATTCCTCTTCTTCTTCTTCTTTTAATTATTATTATTATTATTATTATTATTATTATTATTATTATTATTATTATTATTATTATTATTATTATTATTATTATTATTGTTATTATTAATAGGAAAGCCAAATGGTATCATGAAATTATTTGATTTTTAGGCAATTTCATCTCCTTTTACTAACTTCTAGAGATAAGAGTATTCGATAAAAAAGTTATTTTCATGACATTATATTTGAAAAGTAGAAATAATTTTGAAAATTATTTTGAAAATTTAGAAGCGTCCAGAAGAGCGATGCTCCCACTCAGAAAAACTGAGAAAATCTATAAATTGATTGGAATAACTGAGAAAATCTGTAAAATTAGTGGAAAAATTGAGAAAATCTGTAAAATTAGTGGAAAAACTAAGAAAATCTGTAAAATTAGTAGAAAAACTAAGAAAATCTGTAAAATTAGTGGAAAAACTAAGAAAATCTGTAAAATTAGTAGAAAAACTAAGAAAATCTGTAAAATTAGTGGAAAAACTAAGAAAATCTGTAAAATTAGTAGAAAAACTAAGAAAATCTGTAAAATTAGTGGAAAAACTAAGAAAATCTGTAAAATTAGTAGAAAAACTAAGAAAATCTGTAAAATTAGTGGAAAAACTAAGAAAATCTGTAAAATTAGTAGAAAAACTAAGAAAATCTGTAAAATTAGTGGAAAAAATAACAGTGGAATCATTCAGAGGAAGGATCTTTACCTGGATCTGGATACACCTTAGAATTCTATATTCTAGGAGAGACTGAATTGCTTTTAATACTAAGAAAAGTTGGTGTCTAAAACAACAAATTCCCATTTGCTAGAAAGGACACAATTTATTCAGTTTCCTAAACAAAAGTGGCTCCACAATAAAAATATGACAATAAAAGTTTAAAAAATGTAAAAACCCCAAATGTTGATAAAAAAATTCAGGAAGGTAGTTTTCACACCCAAAATTTCATATTCGGTAGAAGTTTTAAAATAATTACTCAAAATGCGAACAATTTTAAACATTCTCTACAAAGAGATCCTAAAAAAAATAATCTAAATTTAAAAAATTCAATAAAAAACAATAACATTTTTGAAAAACACATTGTGAAGAATATTGAAAGATATAGCTTTCAGAGGAAAAATAAAACATAATTTACATGAGAAAGTTCTAGCAAAAAAAAATTGAACTCTCAGTGAAATATTTCCAAAAACTAATATTTCCATTTAGAAATAATTTCCAGTAAAAATGGAATAAAAAAAAAACTTACAGAAGTTTGAATTACAAGAATGAGCTTCCATGTAATAAAATCTTCATGAAATGTCTAGCGTGTGATTAAACCTGCAACAGGAAACAACTCTAACAAGAACACTAGTGAAAATTCTATGCAATGATGAACCCAACCTTAAGCTTATAGTTTTCTTTCCAAAACCCCCAGAGGGTAAAACATCCCTTCTATGATGAAACTGCATTGCAGGCAGATGACCTACACTTGTTAATCACTGGGTGGATGCACCTAGCAAAACCTTTAGCTCTACTTTCAAGGTGAATAAAATCAAGAAGATCGAGAGTAAGTTGCGAGAGGCAAGAAGTGAATGGGAAAGTGAAGCGCTTTTTAGTTTTAGATCATGAAGGGTAGAATGGAGACCTTAGCCAATGGGAAGGGGCTTTAGAAGGGAAGGGTAGGGTAGGGGGTTCTGTTCAAGTAAGGAGGGGAAAGGGGGGGGGGGTTAGTTAGGTTAGTTAAGTTGGTAGTGGAAAGGAGGTGAATGGAGTTAAAGTTGCTAGTAAAAGGAGAGAGGGGAGAGGGAGGAGGTGTTGAATTAAGGACTGGGAAAGGAGGGAAGAGGTATTGGGGGTTCAAGCAAGGAATTGGGGAAGAGGGGCCAGGAATAGATACTGAGAGGAGAGCCAGGGAGGGGTAGGGGGGGGGGCTTATAGTTGGGTTAGTTACAAGGGACGGGATAGTAAGTTTCTCTTCTGCCGGTTCCTCATAGCATTCAACGCCTTTACTTTATTTCAGAAGCTTTCAGTTATAATTTACTCATCTAGATTTGTACTCTGATGATAGTGGAATACTTTGCAAAGATACCTGTCACTCAATCATCCAGAGGAATCATCCCATCGCACAAATACGAGAATTCCTCTTGACGTTCTACATCCGACTAAGCATCTGCGTATGTGTTCGGAATTCTCGCGTCTGTTGAGAAGGATGCTTTCCCTCCGAAGGATGCTGGGGGCGAGTCTGGTTGAATTCCTGCTTGGGTCTCCTACAATCGACGACTTTCTCTCTCTCTCTCTCTCTCTCTCTCTCTCTCTCTCTCTCTCTCTCTCTCTCTCTCTCTCTCTCTCTCCGCGTGTACCTGTTACCAGTTAACTTAAAGAGTGGCCCTGTAAATTTTTACCGCTTAGGCCTAATGGTGATATTGCCATAAAGAATTTTCTTTTTAAGGGTTACTTTTTCTTTCTCTCCGGTTCAGTTAAATATTTAGTGCTACTTTTTATAATTTTTTATTACTTCATCGGTATAACTGTTTTCTCTTGCTTGTGAATGTGATTCATTCAGCTCAAAAATTTTTTTCATCAAAATGACATTGGCCACTTTACACAATAATACGTTTCATACTTGATAAAAATCAGCAAGATTTTCTTGATTATATATTTATATTGCAAGGTTGGAAACGTACTGTACTTATCTATGCGAACTGCCTAAAGTAGATATTCAATAAAAGAACATTATAGTTGCTTGCAGTGATAATGTTGATAATAATAATGATAACAATAATGATAAAAAGTTATAGATGAGAAATCCCAATAATCGTATTCATTACTAAAATTTCTTATAGCAATTACTCTTTCATATGATGGAATATGAAAGAGTAATTATTGCTATACAAAAATTAAATAGTAAATACAATTATTGTGATATCTACTCTAGAATCGAGCAAAATTCTTTTATTAATATTATAGAGTTTCTTGTCATTTACGGGGTGAATGACTATATGTATATATATATATATATATATATATATATATATATATATATACACACATATATATATAAATATATATATATTTATATATATATATATATATATATATATATATATGTGTATATATATCCATATATATTTATGTATATAAATATAGATATATATATATATATATATATATATATATATATATATGTAGATATATATATATATATATATATATATGAACATATATCACAAGCACACGTGATTTTGATTAATGTAAATATCACCCACGAATGGCATTTAATACCGAATTCTATCTTGGGAAATACATATCCACTGTTACCATAAAATGAATTCCAAGTGGATATGTATTTCCCAAGATAGAATTCGGTATTAAATGCCATTCGTGGGTGATATTTACATTTATATATATATATATATATATATATATATATATATATATATATATATATATATATATATATATATATATATATATATATATATATATGGCCTATATACTGTATATATAACCTAGAAATAATTTTACCTGGATTCACTGAACAGTTTTAGTTATGAAAGAATACATCAGTAGAATCGCATCTATAATACTACATCTTATCTTATTAAACTCATACCAATCTTTATTTTAAGCCGATAGTTTACATAAAGTTGAAACTCCAATTTTACAGGGTATGAAATAAGTACATAAATAAGTAGTCCCTTTCTGAGTGGGGATACCTTAACGTGGTGAAAGGGTTTGCGTATCGCCATGATCGGTAAAGCTGTACTAGTTAGGGCCACACATACTAGGTTGGTTTGCTGTGAAAAGTCAGACGAAAATTTCCCGCCACCACTAATCAGCACTGGCCAGAGTGGTAAGGATAACTGACCAGACTCCAGATATGAATCTACATGTCTGAGGCCTTTGTCCTGCAGTGGATTAGAAACAGTTGCATTTGTTGATGTTGTTGTTGTTGTTGTTGTTGTTGTTGTTGAATAGGCAGTGCTTAATATTATGAGATTAAATAGGGTCACTGCAATAGAATTTAAGGACATACTCCTGTTAAATGTACAATAACATTTGACTGGATTAATTGGATATAGGTATTGCTTGAAATTATTTACTTTTAAAATAGTCTTGACATTTAGAATAGTTAACCTATAAGACCTTGGGTTGACCTCTTGATTTTATCAAGATCTCCAGGTATCGCACTGATATTGATTAAATTTCAGTATGTTACATTTATTATCATTATCATTACTTGCTAAGCTACAACCCAAGTTGGAAAAGCAGGACGCTATAAGCCCAAGGGGATCCAACGGGGAAAATAGCTCAGTGAGGAAAGGAAACAAAGAAAATTAAATAATTCAAGAACAGTAACAATATTAAAATAAATATTTCTCTAGATGTAACCCATTGTAGACATTCGTCTCATTTTACAAGATCTCTAACAATTAATCTTTCGATGAGATCATTCAATATGATAATTTGGATGAGAGCAGGAAGTTTGAAATTCTTAGAAATAAGTTCGGAAAACGCCTGACAGAATTCGATAATATCGGATAAATTTTTATTGATTTTGATTCATATGAGATTAGCATAATAGGTATTCTATTCCATATCTAGGACTATTTTTATGGGTTCTCATTTCTCTTTTCCTTTTAGTATGAATCTAAAAAACTTGTAAAATTATTCAATTTTCCTTATAATCATTGTAATTCTCAAGCTAAGTACTAACAACATAATCTAGAAAATTGTAACTGATCATTAAAACTAAACATGATATCGTCATTATCACCTCCAATAATTTGTATGACAATATATACGTCAGTAAATTCATTAACAATAAATGAATTTCAAAAATAGAAAATTGTGCAATATTTATTATTTACAAGAGTTGCGACAATCCAAATAAAAGGATGAAATTATTAGAAATTATAATTACCTAATGGTGTCTGAATATATGATTCAGTACCTCAAAGAAACCATTGCATTCTTTCTTAACGAGGAAAGACGACACCAGGATATACACCTCCAGTACCCCCCCCCCCACGATATACCTCCGACAGGTAAAAGAGCCGAGCGACACTGTAACTTGATCGAGGAGTGTCTGGCCTAAAAATGTAGGCCTAAGACGTTCACAGTAGGGAACATCAGGTTATGCAGTATCCACTACACGAACCACATTACTTTCTCTCTCTCTCTCTCTCTCTCTCTCTCTCTCTCCACTACCAGAACTGAATGATCTCTCTCTCTCTCTCTCTCTCTCTCTCTCTCTCTCTCTCTCTCTCTCTCTCTCAGCTTCCAAAACTGAATTCTTTCTCTCTCTTCAATTCCAAACTAAATAATCCGTCTCTCTCTCTCTCTCTCTCTCTCTCTCTCTCTCTCAGCTTCCAAAACTGAATTCTTTCTCTCTCTTCAATTCCAAACTAAATAATCTCTCTCTCTCTCTCTCTCTCTCTCTCTCTCTCTCTCTCTCAATACTAAAATTGAGTGATCCCTCTCTCTCTCAGCTTCCAAAATTGAATCCTTTCTCTCTCTTCACTTCAAAACTGAATACACACACACCCTCTCTCTTTCTCTCTAAATACAATTATTTCTCTCTCTTCACCACCAAACTGAATACAGTCTCTCTCTCTCTCTCTCTCTCTCTCTCTCTCTCTCTCTCACTACCAAAACTGAATGATCTCTCTCTCTCTCTCAGCTTCCAAAACTGAATTCTTTCTCTCTCTTCAATTCCAAACTAAATAATCTCTCTCTCTCTCTCTCTCTCTCTCTCTCTCTCTCTCTCTAATACTAAAATTGAATGATCCCTCTCTTTCTCAGCTTCCAAAATTGAATCATTTCTCTCTCTTCACTTCAAAACTGAATACCCATACAATCTCTCTCTCTCTCTCTCTCTCTCTCTCTCTCTCTCTCTCTCTCTCTAAATACAATTATTTCTCTCTCTTCACCCCCAAACTGAATACAGTCTCTCTCTCTCTCTCTCTCTCTCTCTCTCTCTCTAAATACAATTATTTCTCTCTCTTCACCACCAAACTTAATACAGTCTCTCTCTCTCTCTCTCTCTCTCTCTCTCTCCACTACCAGAACTGAATGATCTCTCTCTCTCTCTCTCTCTCTCTCTCTCTCTCTCAGCTTCCAAAACTGAATTCTTTCTCTCTCTTCAATTCCAAACTAAATAATCCGTCTCTCTCTCTCTCTCTCTCTCTCTCTCTCTCTCTCTCTCACACTAAATACAATTATTTCTCTCTCTTCACCACCAAACTGAATACAGTCTCTCTCTCTCTCTCTCTCTCTCTCTCTCTCTCTCTCTCTCTCCAATACTAAAATTGAATGATCCCTCTCTCTCAACTTCCAAAACTGAATCCTTTCTCTTTCTTCACTTCTAAGCTGAATACTCTCTTTCCAAGACTTATTTAATGACTCTCTTCCAGCTCCCAAAACTGAATCTATATATCAGGAAACATAAAAGGTAATTTGATCTATGACTCTATGACATATTCTTCAAATGACTACTGAATTTTAAAACTCCTTTCCCCATGAAGAAACTTAATTTGGACCTCATTAACCTCACACGTTTAAAAACAGCAAAACATAAATAGACAATTCAGTTTATAAGAATCAGCTCCATGAATGTCCTGTTCTGAATGCTATTTTACCCACAAGTGTTATTACTTCACTCAATCATTACTACACTTATCTGTCGAAAATATGGCAGATGTCAAATTGGGTAATAAACAACTATAAATCATCTAGATATTCATAAAATAGGACACATTTATGGCAAAAAAAGTGGACGATAAATATTTCAAAATGATAATGTATAGCTATATGAACAATGTATTTAATCACAAGTATATGTTTCATAATGTTCATGAAGCACAAAGAAAAGTCTGACAATATATATATATATATATATATATATATACATAAATATATATATATATATATATATATATCCACTCCAAAGTGATTATTTTATATAAGAGCCATGCTTATGGTATTTATTTAGCTTTGACGCTAATCAATTAATTTAGAATTATGATGATGTATAAAATAAAGAACATTTTTTGATGAAATTCTGAAGGAGGCACCAAGTGACATGCTAAATGGCAAGGAGAAAGGCAAAGGCAAAAAAGATGGGAGGGGAAAACCATAGAAGGAGCATAATAAGGAGAAAGAGAAGAGAAATAAGATAAGAAAGAGGGATGGAATGGGATGGAGAGGAGGTACGTGTTCTATTAAGAATGAGAAAGAACTAATAGAATAAGAGGCAATTGACGAGTGCTGTTCTGGTTGAAATTGAGAACGAAAAGTAACCTCAGCATCTAAGATCTCATAATAGATATGTTTAAAGGAGTCTGGGATAGGAGTAATAAAGAAAAAGAATAACAGAAATTGAATATGAAGGAAAGAATGACAATGAGAAATACAGAAAGAATATAAGGGTTGAAAGTTAAGTGTCATAATTGTTACCGTTTAGTGGCACTCCTCTTGACAGTCAAAATAACTAGCCCCAAGAAAAGCCTGATAAAAGAAATAAACTAGGGAAGAAATTTATAATAAAGGCATAAATAGAAAGAAAATACGATAATAGAAAGAAGGAAGGAGGGAGAATAGGACGAGTCCAACCCGCCATACTTTCACTGCCTCTCGACCCCAATGAAGGCGACCCATATTGGACAGAGCAGGAATCCTCTGGAGTGCCAACGAGTCCCTGGCCCAAAGAAAGCAGGGTTGCCATTTCTCAAGTTGAATACGCGGTGCGTAAGCTTCCAAAACCCGCCTAAAAATCGCTGAATTCTTTCTTAAGATATCAATGATCAAGCGGTAATAGTTTTAAGTATAACAATGATAGAGCAAAAATTGTTTCAAAAAAGGCCTAAGTCATTTCTTAAGATATCAATAATAAAGCGGAAATTGTTCAAAAAAAGGCTAAATCATCTCTTAAGATATCGACGATAAGCCGGAAATTGTTTAAAAAAGTGCTAAATCATTTCTTAAGATATCAAGGATAAAGCGACGATTGTCTAAAAAACGCTAAATACTTTCTTAAGATACAACAATGATAAAGTGAAAATTGTTTCGATATAGTCAAGCTGAGAAGAAAGACTCTGAAAGGTAAATAGTTTATCATATCATATACTATATTTTGTGCTTGCAGCAAATAGCGCAACCGTACCATATAGTAAAAAAAGCGCCAAATTCTCCAGAAACGCGCCAAATCTAGCGGGAAAGACGCTGAAATGGCAACTCTGAAAGAAAGGGCGGGAGAAGAAGGAATGATGGTGGGTAGCATATAGGATCGGCAAGTAGCTACAAGATATAAAAGGATATCAACCAGGATGTGACAAGGGCAGGTCCATCTTATATACCCATAAAAATCCACGTTGATTTACAACGATGGAGTCGCTGGTTATAATTTTTTAATTTTAATTTTTATTCTATCTTTAATTCTAACTTGGGCGAGGAACCAGATGGATATATTCTTCTGTTACGTTTTATCCTTTTCATTAAATCAGTTAATCATAGCCGTTCATACTTTTCTTTAAAGGATTAAAGGCCGCCCATGAATGACAGATTCAAGGGACAATGACATTGCCCTATCAAGCAGGACAGTGTCCTAGACAATAGCCTTATACACATAAGATCAGTGCCAAGCCGTCTCTTTCTACCTAAGCTATGACCAAGGAGGGACAGGTAATGGCTGCTGATGACTCAGCAGATAGACCTATAGACTCCACCAAACTCCCCATCCTTAGCTTAGTAGGAGGGTGAGGTTGCAGCGACCAAAAGAACTAACGAGTTTTAGCGGGACTCGAATCCCAGTCTGGCGTTCACCAGTCAGGGACGTTACCAAATCGGCCACCACAACCCTAAACATTTTGTTTTCTTTTAGTAGATTTCATAGTTCAATGAAGGTTACTTTTACCTAGAGTCAAACTTTAAAATTTTCTCTCAACTTCTATTACCTTGAATTTTAACCTATTTCTTGCTTTTATATGCATTATTATTATTATTATTATCATTATTATTATTATTATTATTATTATTATTATTATTATTATTATTATTATTATTATTAGCTAAGCTACAACCCTAGTTGGAAAAGCAATATGTTACCTCTTCTACACTTGATCGTTCAACCTTCAAAATATCATCTTACATCCTATTAGCTCTTCTCAATTTCTTTCGGATATAAAAGGGCATTAAATTACCTACCCCACCAACCATACAGTAGCATTTAAAAAAGAAGTTATAAGTAAAGCCTCAAGCGCTAGAATTATTCTGAAAATATCTTGAGGACCAAGAACAGTTCCATACTTGTAGGTGAGAGGCAGTATTATTACTATTATTATTATTATTATTATTATTATTATTATTATTATTATTATCATCATCATCGATATAGTGAAATGATTTAGTGAGTCATCTTCCTCGCCTATCCAGGCATTTATAGGTCTACTTGCAGGATTCGTTTTCCAGTATAAATGAACATTGCATTAATGTTACGTTGAAGTTAGGTCGCTGTGATGAAATGGACCGAAGAGGTTGGATTAAATGTGATAAGAAGAAATTAATCAAGCCTCAATTGCCCTTACATTTAACTAGTTAAATCACCAACAGTGTGTCGAGCAAGGCGAGTTACTTCATAACAAGGGTGTGAAGGGTAACATTACTAAATCTCATGAAATAAAAGATTTTTTTCCTCAATTTTACTCACACGTAACGGTTACGAACGCCTATAGTCAATTTTTTTTATGAGGCGAATTTACACCGACTCGCAGCGGTGCCCCTTTAGCTCGGAAAGGTTTTCTGCTATCTGATTGGTTAGAATTATCTTGCCCAACCAATCAGCGATCAGGAAACTTTTCCGAGCTAAAAGGGCCCTATGCGAGTCCGTGCAAAAAAGAATTGACTATAGTTAAATTTCCAAGAGTGTGTCATGTAAGTTACTTCATAACAGGGGCGTGAAAGATAATAGTACTAATTCACATAAAGTAAAAGATTTTTTCCTCATCTTTATTTACACGTAACGTCTAGTCTACATTACTTGCCAGAATGACTCGAGGAAGGGCGTTCAGGTTTCGAGTCCATTCGCCTCAAGTAACCTTAACCTTTCTGGATTATTTTTTTCCCTCTCTTCTGCTCCGGCAGACACGCTTCTGCAGTGTCATCTTGGTGAGTTTGTATTTCATTCATAAACTGGTAACAGGGAAAAAAATCCACTCACAAAAGAAGTTGCTAAGCGGTTCTCTTTAAATTTTCCGCGTGTACCTGGTTGTGGATTAGATCATATTGACAGTGGTTAATCATTAGTGCTGTCAATTGGATATCAAAATCAATTATGAGCGTAGCATAAATATTTTTAAATGATTAATAGCTTTTTCGTCCATCTTAACTGTACCTTGACGATTATCGTGAGAAATCTTAAACCTTAAGTCTACAAGTTGGTCAAGAATAAATT
>NC_090740.1:28920144-28921693 GCF_036898095.1 Palaemon carinicauda
TTAGAAGTCGGGAGAGTTTATACAAGGGGATAGTCACTCCACCCTGGATGACACTAATCCTACTCTCTCTCTCTCTCTCTCTCTCTCTCTCTCTCTCTCTCTCTCTCTCTCTCTCTCTCTCTCTCTCTCTCTCTCTCTATATATATATATATATATATATATATATATATATACATATATATATATATATATATATATATATATATGTGTGTGTGTGTGTGTGTGTATACATATTATATGTATATATATGCTATAAACCATGTATATTGTTAGTGAAAGCCACTTCATTAGTACATCTGCCAAGGGAGTTATATTTTCGAGTCTGTTTATTTATCAATTTGTTTATTCATTCATCTGTGTGTCTGTCGATAGGATTGCGTCAAAACTACACTACTGATTTTAACGAAATTTTCACCTCCGATAGATCTTAGGTCATGGACGACCCAATTAAAGTTTGGAGATGATCCACATTCGTATCCCGATTCTATAACTGGATTTGCATTTTTCATAATTTTAAAGATTAAGTCAAAACAAATTGGCGGATTTTTATGAAATTTCCATGGACGACTCCATTAACTTTTGGAGATGATCCAGTACCAGATCCGGGTTTTAAATCCGTATTTGCATTTTTCACAATTTAAAAGATTACGTCAAAACAAACTGGTGGATTTTGACGAAATTTCCATGGACGACTCCATTAACATTTGGAGATGATCCAGTACCAGATCCGAGTTTTAAATCCGTATTTGCATTTTTCACAATTTTAAAGATTACGTCAAAACAAATTGGTGGATTTTGACGAAATTTCCATGGAAGACTCCATTAACTTTTGGAGATGATCCAGTACCAGATCCGGGTTTTAAATCCGTATTTGCATTTTTCACAATTTAAAAGATTACGTCAAAACAAATTGGTGGATTTTGACGAAATTTCCATGGACGACTCCATTAACTTTTGGAGATGATCCAGTACCAGATCCAAGTTTTAAATCCGTATTTGCATTTTTCACAATTTTAAAGATTACGTCAAAACAAATTGGTGGATTTTGACGAAATTTCCATGGACGACTCCATTAACTTTTGGAGATGATCCAGTACCAGATCCGGGTTTTAAATCCGTATTTGCATTTTTCATAATTTAAAAGATTACGTCAAAACAAATTGGTGGATTTTGACGAAATTTCCATGGAAGACTCCATTAACTTTTGGAGATGATCCAGTACCAGATCCGAGTTTTAAATCCGTATTTGCATTTTTCACAATTTTAAAGATTACGTCAAAACAAATTGGTGGATTTTGACGAAATTTCCATGGACGACTCCATTAACTTTTGGAGATGATCCAGTACCAGATCCGGGTTTTAAATCCGGATTTGCATTTTTCACAATTTTAAAGATTACGTCAAAACAAATTGGTGGATTTTGACCAAATTTCCATGGACGACTCCATTAACTTTTGGAGATGATCCAGTACCAGATCCGTGTTTTAAATCCGGATTTGCATTTTTCACAATTTAAAAGATTACGTCAAAACAAATTGGTGGATTTTGA